>NC_092040.1:52931950-53019820 GCF_003086295.3 Arachis hypogaea
AACGTGTAGCTCGGTCGTCTGGAAAGACCCGAGGTGGGGGTTCAGGGACCCGAGCTTGATATGTAGAGTGGTTGGTGGTTGTACCTGCAATGACACTCCGATGCTTAAGTTAGCATGGGTCCAAGCAGATATGTGTAGAATGTGGAATGAATGTCATACCTGGGTGCTCCAGTGTATTTATAGTAGTTTGGCCATGATCTTCCCTGGATAAGATATTCTTATCTTATCTTATCTTTGGAGTTTTATCTCTATCTTTTGTGGAACCGCCTTTTCTAGGCCTTTTCGGCCTTTAGGTTTTGGGCTGCGTTCCTTTTGATGAGCCTTCTTTACTTTATTGTCCGAGGTCCGACCTTTAGGCGTGAGCCTTAGGACGAGGTCGGACCTTTTATGAATTGACCGAGTTGGAGGAGCCCGGTCAGGGTATCAACAGTGCCCCTGCCCGAGTTCGTCCTTTTTGGGAGGTCGAGCTCGGGCATAGTAGTTTTTTCAAAATTTCAAAAATGGCCGTTCCTGCATTTATTGCATTTTACCGTTTTTCCTCGATTTCCGTTCGGGCTCTGTGAAGGCTTTATTTATTTGCCCCTTTCCTCCTTTTTCTGCGTTTTTGTTTTTCTTTATCCTTTCCGAGCACTGCTTCTTCTTTCTCTTTGCTCTGCTTCCCCGAATCTCTCCGTGTGTCTTTCTGGGGTTCCTTCTGCGCCGTCGTTTCGCTCTCCTTGCTTCGGAGTTCGTCGTCTTCGTTTCTTTCTTCCAGGTTTGTTCCCATGTTTCTCTTTCTTGTGCGCATATGCTTCTGTTGTTTGTGTGGCTCTTGTTTGTTTTCTTTTTTCTTTATGCCTGGGTTGCCCCGAAAAGAGGCGCCGCCATTGCTTGTTGTTTGTATATGGGGGGGGGGCTCTTTTTTTGTTCTCCGGTATTTTTGTTCCGGGTTGCCGCGTTCTTGCTTTGCTGAATGGGTTTTTGCTGTCTTCTTTATGTGATTTTTGCTTGCTGCTGTATTCTTCTTTGTAGGTAAAAATTTTATGTCTCGAAAGGTTCTTCAAGCGATGTCGACTAAGATTCCACGTGGTCTTGGTTGGGTAGACCCTCTTCCTCTAAGAGTCCCTTCTGTGGTAGATTCTGAGTATTTAGCTAGGTTCCGTAGGCACTGTAGCATATGTGAGAATAGGGAGTCTGAGAGGGATTACGAACTAGTGGCCCCGGAATCCGAGGAGAGAGTGTGCTTCCCGCCCTTAGATAGTTCCGAGAAGCTCTTCTTTTATGCTTATGATTGTTTTTTCTCTAAGCTGAGTGTCCGACTTCCCTTTACCGATCTGGAGTCCGAGGTGTTATGGTCTTGTAACCTTGCCCCTACGCAGCTCCATCCAAATTCTTGAGCGTTTTTAAAGCTGTTTCAACTTTTGTGTCAGTTTTTGGGCGTCTCTCCCTCTATTTCTCTTTTTTCCTATTTGTTTGTGTTGACGAAGCCGGGGTCGGGTGGAGGGAAGGTATCTTGGGTCTCTTTTAGAGCTAACCAGGGGAGGAAATTTTGTACCTTGTATGATGAGTCCTTTCATGATTTTAAGAACTTTTATTTCAAGGTCCGGGCTACTGGAGACGTCCGACCTTTCTTTCTAGACGAGAGTGGGGAGCCTTCTTTTCCTCTTTATTGGCAGGAGAATGTAGTGTCTGTTAAGTATACCTTTGAGAGTCTAGATGAGGTGGAGCAGGCTTTTGTGGGTGTGGTGAGTAGTTTATGGGGTCGGGCACCTCACTTGGACACGAAGAAAATGTTGGGAGATCCAAGCCTTCTCCGTTCCGAGTTAGGTAGTTCCCGACCTCTCAGAGATTCATCTTTTTTAGTATTTTGGTTTTCCTTGTTTTGGTGGAATTTCTGTTGTGGTAATCCTTTTTCTTTTATTTCTGTAGAGATGTCTTCTCAGGCGGATTCCATGAAGTTCCTTCATCGGACGAAGAAGTCTGTGGCTGCTCGGAATATCGAGGCTGGGGAGGCTTCTGCCCGATCTTCTCCAAAGACGACTACTGTGGGTGTCACTACTCGGTCGAAGACTATTCCGACTCCCCAGTTCCGAGCTATAAATCAAGATCCCCCGACCTCCGGTCCTGCTACCTCTTCTCCGCCTTCGTCCTCGGGTCCTCCTCCCAAGAAACAGAAGACCTCTCAAGAGCTTGCGGGTTTTAATGACAAGGATTTTGATGCTCTTGGTTGGATTGAACAGCATATTCTCCCTCAGACCTTTATTTCTACTGATGATGTATCTATGGAGCATCATTTTCAGTATATGGCGCGGAGTTGTGTCCGGATGGCTAGTCTTCATGCCGCTATTGCCCGGGAGTTCAAGAAATCCCCCATTGGTGCGACCAGCTCCCGACTTGAGAAGGCTCAGTCTGAGTTTGAGAGGATTAGTGAACTGAAGGCTGCTAGGATTACTGAGCTGGAGGCGTCTCTGGAGAAGGAGAAAGCCAAAGCTACCGCGGCTGTGGCGGCAGCGAAAGCATCTGAGGAGATGGCAAAGGCGGCGACGGAGAATTATACTCGGGTATATGCCGAGCTTGTGGAGACAAAGGAGAGATTGCAATCTGCTCAGGAAGATTTTTACGAGCTAGAAGGTCATGTGGCTAAGGGTATGGATGCTATGTTTGAAAATTTGAAGGCTCAGGTCCGGGTTCTTGCTCCTGACCTGGATCTGAGCTTATTTAGTACGGATAACGTTGTTGTGGAGGGAAAGATTGTTCCTGCTCCCAACGAGGATGAGGTTCCGGTGTCCGACCCCAAAGTTCCGGTTGTGAACCCGACTTCACTTTTGGCCGAGGAGGGATCTGGTGTGGAGGTTTTGAACCGAGATGACGGTGCCGTCAATGCTGTCCCGATTTCTATGTTTCCTCCGCAGCCTTCTGTTGATGTGGAGTCCGGAAAGGACCTTGAATCTCTGTAATCCTTTTATCTTTGGTTTTTGCCCGGCCTGTGGGCTCTTTTGTTTTTGGATGGTTTCTGTGGACGCTTTGGACACCTTTTTGCTTTTAGCTACTTGTAGTAACTTTTTGGCTTATTATGCGGTGTTTTGCTCGCGTTTTGACTTTTTGCTCCGCTTTTATGCTTTTTGGTTGTTTTTGGATAACAACCTTTTAGCTAGCGCTTTTTGAACTTTCCTTTGATTTCATTTTTTCGCTTGTACTTTTTAGTTGTTTTTGTATAGCAACTTTTTAGTAAGCGTTTTCGAAATCTTTGCTTTCGCCGTTTTAAGGCTTCTTTCTTGGATCCGGGCTTTTTTCTCGGACCTCGGGCGTTCGAGTACCTCCCTTTGTTGGGTCCGACCTTGTCGTTGGTCGGCCTTTTAAGTTATTTTTGTAATCTCTTTTTATTTGGCTTTTTGAGCCTTTTCAGAGTTGCTTTATAACTTCTCACATTAATTTGAACCTCGTCGCTTTATCTTTGCCGACCTTGTGTGGTCTCTTGGCAAATGATTTTTTGCGTTTTGTCGAGCATAAATTAATGCGCCTTGGGGGGGTACTTTTCAGGATTTGTTTCAACACGAGGAAAATAGAAAAATTTGATTAGTATTAAAAAAGAAAGAATATTTACAGAGTGTTTACCCTTGGCTAGGTCGGGTGTCTTTTTGACCGGGTGTCTCATTAAAAAACCCTTGTAGGGAAAAAGAGTACACCTCGGGTTATCTTTTTCTAGCTGTAGTATCGTCTTAGATTGCAGGCGTGCCACGCCCTGGGCAACTCGTTGCCTTCTAGGTCGGATATTTTGTAATAGCCTGTTCCTAAGACTTCTGTTACCTTGTAGGGTCCTTTCCAATTTGCAGCTAGCTTTCCTTCTCCCGACTTTTGTGTTCCGATGTCATTTCGGATTAGAATCAGGTCGTGAATGGAGAAGTTTCGCTTTATTACTTTCTGATTGTATCTGAGGGCCGTTCGCCGTTTTAAGGCTTCTTCTCGGATCCGGGCTCTTTCTCGGACCTCGGGGAGGAGGTCGAGTTCTTCCTTTTGTGCCTGCGGGTTACCTTCTTCGCTGTAGAAGATGACTCTGGGTGACCCTTCATCTATTTCGATAGGAATCATTGCCTCCATCCCGTAAGCTAGTCGGAATGGCGATTCTCCTGTTGTAGAGTGCGGGGTTGTCCGATATGCCCATAGCACCTGGGGGAGCTCCTCGGCCCATGCCCCTTTGGCCTCTTGGAGTCTTCGTTTTAACCCAGCCAAGATGACTTTATTTGCAGCCTCTGCTTGTCCATTGGCTTGTGGGTGCTCGACCGAGGTGAATTGCTGTTTGATTTTTAGTTCGGCCACCAAGTTCTGAAAACTTGTGTCCGTGAACTGTGTTCCATTGTCCGTTTGTGATGGAGTAGGGGACTCCGAACCTTGTGACAATGTTTTTGTATAGGAATTTGCGGCTTTTCTGAGCCGTAATGGTGGCTAAGGGTTCAGCTTCGATCCACTTTGTGAAGTAGTCGACCCCTACTATGAGGTATTTGACTTGCCCCGGTCCTTGGGGAACGGGCCGAGTAGGTCAAGTCCCCATTTGGCGAAGGGCCATGGTGCGGTGATGCTGATAAGGTCTTCGGGTGGTGCCTTGTGAAAATTGGCGTGTTTTTGGTAGGGGGGCATATTTTCACAAATTCCGTTGCGTCTCTTTGCAAGGTCGGCCAGTAGAACCCGGCTCGGACTACTTTCTTGGATAATGCCCGAGCTCCGCGATGGTTTCCACACATGCCTCCGTGGACTTCTTCGAGGACGCTCTTTGTTTCTGAGGTCGGGACGCACCTAAGGAGGGGGTTTGAGAATCCTCTTCTGTATAATACGTCGTGAATTAGTGTATAATTCTGGGCGTCTTTCGTGAGTCTTTTAGCTTCCTTTCTTTCGGCGGGGAGAGTTCCCGACTTCAGGTAGTTGAGTATGGGGGTCATCCATCCCTGCTGTTGGTTGGATATATTTAGCGTTTCTTCCTCTCTTAGCACGGAGGGAGATTGTAAGGTTTCCTGGAGGAGACTTCTGTTGTTGCCTCCGGGCTTGGTGCTGGCGAGCTTTGAGAGGGCGTCTGCCCGGGCGTTTTGTTCCCGAGGTATGTGCTGAATCTGTATCTCTGAAAAGTGGCGTAGTTGTGCCTGTGTTTGGTCCAGGTATTTTTTCATGGTGGGGTCTTTGGTCTGGTAGCTTCCATTTACTTGTGATGTGACGACCTGGGAGTCGCTGAAGATCGTGATTTTCCGGGCTCCGACCTCTTCGGCTAGCTTTAGACCTGCTAGTAGGGCCTCGTATTCGGCTTGGTTGTTCGAAGCCTGGAACTCGAATTTTAGGGATAGTTCTATCCGCGTTCCTTGGTCGCTTTCGAGTATAACCCCGGCTCCGCTTCCAGTTTTGTTTGAGGACCCGTCGACATACAGGTTCCATGAGAGTGGGGTTCCAGGGGTCTCAGTGTATTCTGCGATGAAGTCGGCTAGATACTGAGATTTTATGGCAGTTCGGGCTTCATAGTGGAGGTCGAACGCGGACAGTTCCACCGCCCATTGTAGTATTCGTCCTGCCAGGTCTGTTTTTTGCAGGATGTGTCTCATGGGTTGGTTTGTCCGGACTTTGATGGTGTGGGCTTGAAAGTAGGGACGGAGCCTCCGAGCTGTGAACACTAGGGCGTAGGCGAATTTTTCTATCTTCTGATAATTTAATTCGGCCCCTTGTAGTGCCTTGCTTACAAAGTATATGGGGTGTTGTCCTTGGTCATTTTCTCGTATTAACGCTGAAGCGACTGCTCGATGTCCAACCGAGAGGTATAGTACGAGTTCTTCTCCCTTTAAAGGTCGGGTTAGGATTGGTGGCTGCCCGAGGAATTCCTTGAATTCTTGAAAGGCTTTTTCGCACTCCGGGGTCCATGAGAAGGGTTTTCCTTTCTTTAGGAGTGAGTAGAGAGGTAGTGATTTTATTGCTGATCCTGCCAAGAATCTTGATAGGGCGGCTAGCCTTCCATTCAGTTGTTGTACTTCTTTGACACACGTCGGGCTCTTCATATTGAGTATCGCTTGGCATTTGTCCGGGTTCGCTTCGATGCCCCTTTGGGTCAGCATGAAGCCTAAGAACTTTCCGGCTTCTGCGGCGAAGGTGCACTTTGTCGGGTTAAGTCTCATGTTGTGTTTTCTGAGGGTGCCGAAGACGCTGGTGAGGTCGGTCAGCAAGTTTCTGTCTTCTTGTGTCTTTACCAGCATGTCGTCGACGTACACCTCCAGCTGTAGTCCGATGTGTTCTGAGAACACTTTGTTCATTAGCCTCTGGTAGGTTGCCCCTGCGTTCTTCAGCCCGAAGGGCATTACTACGTAGCAGTAGTTTGCCCTTGGGGTTATGAACGAAGTCTTTTCTTGGTCGGGTCCGTACATCGGGATTTGATTGTATCCCGAGTATGCGTCCATGAAGGAGAGATATCTATAGCCTGAGGCTGCGTCTACTAAGGCGTCGATGTTTGGTAGAGGGTATGGGTCTTTGGGGCAGGCTTTGTTGAGATCCGTGTAATCGACGCACATCCTCCATTTTCCGTTGGGCTTTTTTACCAGGACCACGTTTGCGAGCCATAGGGGGTATTTTACTTCCCTAATGAACCCTGCATCTAGCAGTGCTTGTACTTGTTCTTCTATTGCTTGCATGCGCTCGGGTCCGAGCTTTCGGCGTCTTTGTTGGATAGGTCAGGATCCCGGGTAAACTGATAGCTTATGGCACATCAGGTCGGGACTTATGCCTGGCATGTCGGAGGCTTTCCAGGCGAAGAGGTCGGAATTCTCCCTTAAGAGGGTTGTGAGGTCCTCTTTTAGGCCCGTTTCGAGGTTTGCTCCTATGTTTGTTATTTTTTCGGGTGTGTTCCCGATCTGGATTTTTTCGGTTTCTCCCTCTGGTTGTGGCCGAAGATCTTCTCGGGATTGAACTCGTCCGAGTTCTATTGTGTTGACCTCTTTCCCTTTTAGGCTCAGGCTTTCGTTGTAGCATCGCCGCGCTAGCTTTTGGTCGCCTTTTAGGGTAGCGATTCCTTTTGTGGTAGGGAACTTCATACAGAGGTGTGGGGTCGAGACTATAGCTGCCAGTCTGTTTAGGGTTGGTCGCCCAATGAGGGCATTGTATGCTGAAGTGACGTCGACTATAATATAGTCGATGCTTAATGTTTTAGATTGCTCGCCTCTTCCAAAGGTAGTGTGTAGCGAGATGTATCCTAAGGGATGGATCGGGGTATCCCCTAGCCCAAATAGGTCGGTGGGATAGGCCTTTAGTTCTTTTTCCTCAAGTCCGAGCTTGTCGAAGGCCGTTTTGAACAGGATATCTGCTGAGCTTCCCTGGTCAATCAGGGTTCGATGTAGGTTGGCGTTTGCTAGGATAATGGTGATTACCATTGGATCGTCGTGCCCGGGTATTATCCCTTGAGCATCTTCTCGGGTAAATGAGATGGTAGGTAATTCGGGCAGGGGACTGTCTTCTCGGACGTGATAGACTTCTTTGAGGTGTCTTTTTCGCGAGGATCTGGATGTTCCTCCGCCTGCGAAACCTCCATTTATCATGTGAACGTGTCTTTCAGGGGTTCGCGGGGTTTGTTCGGCCCGATCTTCGTTATCTCCCCGCCTTCTCTTCCTGGTCTCTTCTCCTTTCTCTGCTATATATCTGTCGAGTTTTCCTTCTCTGGCTAGTTTTTCTATAACACTTTTTAGGTCGTAGCAGTCGTTAGTAGAATGACCGTAGAGCTTGTGATATTCACAGTATTCGGACCGATCTCTCCCTGCCCTCTTGTGTTTTAGCGGTCGGGGCGGTGGGATCTTTTCGGTGTGGCATACTTCTCTGTAGATGTCTACCAGGGAGACTCGGAGGGGGGTGTAGCTGTGGTACATCCGTGGCTTGTCCGAGTTGGGTTCTTCTTTCTTCCTCTGTTCCCGATCTCGATCTCGGGATGGGTAGGTTGATTCCTTCCTAGAAGAGTCTCTTAGCTGGGAGGTTTCCTCCATGTTGATATATTTTTCTGCCCGCTCCTGCACCTTGTATAGGGAGGTCGGGTATCGTTTGGATAGGGATTGGCTAAACGGTCCCTCTTTTAGGCCGTTTGCTAGTCCCATGATGGCTGCTTCAGTGGGCAAGTGTTGTATGTCCAGGCAGGCTTTGTTGAATCGCTCCATGTATTCTCGGAGAGTTTCTTGGTTACCTTGTTTGATCCCGAGTAGACTGGGGGCATGTTTTGTCTTGTCCTTTTGAATAGAGAACCTTGTCAGAAATTTTTTGGTTAGGTCTTCGAAGCTGGTGATTGATCTTGGTGGCAGGTTGTCGAACCACTTCATGGCTGACTTGGTGAGAGTGGTGGGGAAGGCTTTGCACCGAATCGCGTCGGAGGCGTCGACTAGGTACATTCTGCTTCTGAAGTTGCTGAGGTGGTGGCTTGGATCGGTGGTGCCATCGTAGAGATCCATATCGGGTGGTTTGAAGTTCCGCGGTACCTTCTCCTTCATGATCTCTTGCGTGAAGGGATCATGGTTACCTTCGGGGGTGGTGCCGCGAACTGTCCGGTCTTTCAGGTTGGCCTCTATTTTCCGCAGCTTTTCTTCTAATTCTCTGCGCTTTCGAGTCTCCCTTCTCAGATCTTGTTCAGTTTCTTTCTGCTTTTTTATGTCCTCTTCGAGTTGTTTCAGCCGGTTTTGTTGTGCCCGGACTGCTTCTAGAATTTCCGAGCTCTTCTCTTTTTTGGAAATTTGTGGATCTTTATTTGGGAGTGATGTCTTTGGGCGATTCTGTTTGTTTCCTCCTGGAGTGCGTGGTGATAGAGGGCTGTCCGGTCGTTCTCCGGTGTCAATTTCATCCTCTTGTTCAGATGCAGCGCGATCATTGTTGTGAGGATTGTCCGCCATGGTAGAGGGATGACTTCCAGGTCCCCGGCAACGGCGCCAATGTTCCGGGGGTTACCTGAAACGTGTAGCTCGGTCGTCTGGAAAGACCCGAGGTGGGGGTTCAGGGACCCGAGCTTGATATGTAGAGTGGTTGGTGGTTGTACCTGCAATGACACTCCGATGCTTAAGTTAGCATGGGTCCAAGCAGATATGTGTAGAATGTGGAATGAATGTCATACCTGGGTGCTCCAGTGTATTTATAGTAGTTTGGCCGTGATCTTCCCTGGATAAGATATTCTTATCTTATCTTATCTTTGGGAGTTTTATCTCTATCTTTTGTGGAACCGCCTTTTCTAGGCCTTTTCGGCCTTTAGGTTTTGGGCTGCGTTCCTTTTGATGGGCCTTCTTTACTTTATTGTCCGAGGTCCGACCTTTAGGCGTGAGCCTTAGGACGAGGTCGGACCTTTTATGAATTGACCGAGTTGGAGGAGCCCGGTCAGGGTATGAACACCCACCTACCTTCAAAATTCAAAATCACTTTCCCACCCAAACCCACCCGAACCTACCCTCTCCCCTTTCCCTATATATACCCTTCCATTCTACTTCATTTTCACACAACACAAACCCCCTCTTCTACACCTTGGCCGAAACACCATCCTCCACTATCATCCATATTTTCTTCTTCTCCTTCGTTTCTTCTTTCTTCTCTTGCTCGAGGGCGAGCAATATTTTAAGTTTGGTGTGGTAAAAGCATAAGCTTTTTGTTTTTCCATTACCATCAATGGCACCTAAGGCCGGAGAATCCTCTAGAAAAGGAAAAGGGAAGACAAAAGCTTCCACCTCCGAGTTATGGGAGAGGGAAAGATTCATCTCCAAAAGCCATCAAGACCACTTCTATGATGTTGTGGCAAAGAAGAAGGTGATCCCTGAGGTCCCTTTCAAGCTCAAGAAAAATGAGTATCAGGAGATCCGACATGAGATCCGAAGGAGAGGTTGGGAAGTCCTAACCAACCCCATGCAACAAGTCGGAATCTTAATGGTTCAAGAGTTCTATGCCAATGCATGGATCATTATGAACCATGATCAAAGTATGAACCCGAGTCCAAAGAATTATCTCACAATGGTTTGGGGGAAATACTTAGATTTTAGTCCGGAGAATGTGAGGTTGGCATTCCACTTGCCCATGATGCAAGGAGATGTACGCCCCTACACTAGAAGGGTCAACTTTAATCAAAGGTTGGACCAAGTCCTAATGGACATATGTGTGGAAGGAGCTCAATGGAAAAGAGACTCTAAAGGCAAGCCAGTTCAACTAAGAAGACTGGACCTCAAGCCTGTGGCTAGAGGATGGTTGGAGTTCATTCAACGCTCCATCATTCCCACTAGCAACCGATCTGAAGTTACTGTGGATCGGGCCATCATGATTCATAGCATCATGATTGGAGAGGAAGTAGAAGTTCATGAAGTCATCTCCAATGAAATCTACAAAATAGCCGAAAATCCCTCCACCATGGCAAGGCTAGCTTTTCCTCACCTTATTTGCCATCTATGTTACTCAGCTGGAGTTATCATAGAAGGAGACATCTCCATTGAGGAGGATAAGCCCATCACCAAGAAAAGGATGGAGCAAGCAAGAGAGACCCTCCACGGATCTCAAGAGATGCATGAGGAAGCTCATCATCAAGAAATCCCTGAGATGCCTCAAGGGATGTACTTTCCTCCCAACAACTATTGGGAACAACTCAACACTTCCTTAAAAGATTTGAGCTACAATGTGGAACAATTAAGGGTGGAACATCATGAGCACTCCATCATTCTCCATGAAATAAGAGAAGATCAAAGAGCAATAAGGGAGGAGCAACAAAGGCAAGGAAGGGACATAGAAGAGCTTAAGGACATTGTTGGTCCTTCAAGAAGAAGACGCCACTAAGGTGGATTCATTCCTTGTTCTTATTTCTTTCTGCTTTTCGTTTTTTATGTTGTGTTCATTTATGTTTTGTGGCTCTACTTCGTGATCATTAGTGTTTAGTAACTGTTCATACCCTGACCGGGGTCCTCCAACTCGGCAAATTCGCAAGAGGTCCGACCTTGTCCTCAAGCTCACACCTAAAGGTCGGACCTCGGACAAAGAGCAAGGAAGGCCCATCAAAAGGAAACGCTGCCCAAACCTAAAAGGCCGAAAAGGCCTAGAAAAGGCGGTTCCACAAAGATAGAGATAAAACTCCCAAAAGATAAGATAAGATAAGAATATCTTATCCAGAGAAGATCACTGCCAACTACTATAAATACACTGGAGCACCCAGGTATGGCATTCATTTCCACATCTACACATATCTGCTTGGACCCATGCTAACTTAAGCATCGGAGTGTCATTGCAGGTACAACCACCAACCATTCTGCATATCAAGCTCGGGTCACTGAACCCCCCACCTCGGGCCTTTCCAGACGACCGAGCTACACGTTTCAGGCAAACCCTCGGAACAGTAACTATGTCTTAAAGTTATGAATAATTCCATTAATCCTTCACCTCTCTTAAATGAAAAATGTTTTTAATCAAAAGAACAAGAAGTACATGAATTTCGAATTTATCCTTGAATTTAGTTCAATTACATTGATGTGGTGACAATACTTTTTGTTTTATGAATGAATGCTTGAACAATGCATATTTTTGATCTTGTTGTTTATGAATGTTAAAACTGTTGGCTCTTAAAAGAATGATGAACAAAGAGAAATGTTATTGACAATCTGAAAAATCATGAAAATTGATTCTTGAAGCAAGAAAAAGCAGTGAAAAGTAAAAAGCTTGCGAAAAAAAAAATGGCGAAAAAATAGAAAGAAAAAGAAAAAGCAAGCAGAAAAAGCCAATAGCCCTTAAAACCAAAAGGCAAGGGTATAAAGGATCCAAGGCTTTGAGCATATATGGATAGGAGGGCCCAAGGAAATAAAATCCAGGCCTAAGCGGCTAAATCAAGCTGTCCCTAACCATGTGCTTGTGTCATGCAGGTCCAAGTGAAAAGCTTGAGACTGAGTGGTTAAAGTCGTGATCCAAAGCAAAAGAGTGTGCTTAAGAGCTCTGGATACCTCTAACTGGGGACTCTAGCAAAGCTGAGTCACAATCTGAAAAGGTTCACCCAGTCATGTGTCTGTGGCATTTATGTATCCGGTGGTAATAATGGAAAACAAAGTGCTTAGGGCCACGACCAAGACTCATAAAAGTAGCTGTGTTCAAGAATCAACATACTTAACTAGGAGAATCAATAACACTATCTGAAATTCTAAGTTCCTAGAGATGCCAATCATTCTAAACTTCAAAGGAAAAAGTGAGATGCCAAAACTGTTCAGAAGCAAAAAGCTACAAGTCCCGCTCATCTAATTAGAATTAATATTCATTGATATTTTGGAATTTATAGTATATTCTCTTCTTTTCATCCTATTTGGTTTTCAGTTGCTTGGGGATAAGCAACAATTTAAGTTTGGTGTTGTGATGAGCGGATAATTTATACGCTTTTTGGCATTGTTTTTAGGTAGTTTTTAGTAAGTTCAAGCTACTTTTAGGGATGTTTTCATTAGTTTTTATGTTAAAATTCACATTTCTGGACATTACTATGAGTTTGTGTATTTTTCTGTAATTTCAGGTAATTTCTGGCTGAAATTGAGGGACTTGAGCAAAACTCTGAAAGAGGCTGACAAAAGGACTGCTGATGCTGTTGGAATCTAACCTCCCTGCACTCAAAATGGATTTTCTGGAGCTACAGAACTCGAAATGGCACGCTCTCAACGGCGTCGGAAAGTAGACATCCAGAGCTTTCCAGCAATATATAATAATCCATACTTTATTCGGGAATTGACGACGTAAAGTGGCGCTCAACGCCAAGTACATGCTGCTGTCTGGAGTCAAACGCCAGAAACACGTCACGACCCGGAGTTGAACGCCAGAAACACGCTATAACACGGTGTTCAACTCCAAAAGAAGTCTCAGCTCGTGGATAGATCAAGCTCAGCCCAAACACACACCAAGTGGGCCCCGGAAGTGGATTTATGCATCAATTACTTACTCCTGTACATCCTAGTAGCTAGTTTATTATAAATAGAACTTTTTACTAGTGTATTAGACATCTTTTGATAACTTTAGATCTTAGGATCATCTTGGGACGATTAGTTCTCAGATCATGGGGGCTGGCCTCTCGGCCATGCCTGAACCTTTCACTTATGTATTTTCAACGGTGGAGTTTCTACACACCATAGATTAAGGGTGTGGAGCTCTCCTGTACCTCAAGTTTCAATACAATTACTATTATTTTCTATTCAATTCTCTTTTATTCTTATTCCATGATATACGTTGCTCTTCAACTTGATGAATGTGATGATCCGTGACACACATAATCATTCTCACCTATGAACGCGCGTGACTGACAACCACTTCCGTTCTACCTTAGGCCGGGCGCATATCTCTTAGATTCCCCAACAGAATCTTCGTGGTATAAGCTAGATAGATGGCGGCATTCATGAGAATCCGGAAAGTCTAACCTTGTCTGTGGTATTCCGAGTAGGATTCTGGGAATCTGGAAAGTCTAACCTTGTCTGTGGTATTCCGAGTAAGATTCCGGTATTGAATGACTGTGACGAGCTTCAAACTCCTGAAGGCTGGGCATTAGTGACAGACGCAAAAGAATCAAGGGATTCTATTCCAACCTGATTGAGAACCGACAGATGATTAGCCGTACTGTGACAAAGCATAGGACCATATTCACTGAGAGGATGGGATGTAGCCATTGACAATGGTGATGCCCTACATACAGCTTGCCATGGTAAGGAGTAAGAAGGATTGGATGAATGTAATAAGAAAGTAGAGATTCAAGAGGAGCACAGCATCTCCATATGCCTATCTGAAATTCCCACCATGGAATTATATGAGTAACTATTTACTATTTTATTTTCTATTTATTATTTATTTTCGAACTTATCATAAACCATTTAATCTGCCTAACTGAGATTTACAAGGTGACCATAGCTTGCTTCATACCAACAATCTCTGTGGGATCGACCCTTACTTACGTAAGGTATTACTTGGATGACCCAGTACACTTGCTGGTTAAGTTGAACGGAGTTGTGACCACACATAGTTGTAAACCATGGTATTGGCATTGACAAGTCATCATATACCCATTTTTCAAGCTAATTTCACTTGTTTTATTAGTCTTTATGTACTTTCTTGCATCCTAAGTAAGTGATTTGGAATGAAAATGTACAACTTCTTTAAATCAAGCAACCACCATTAAATTGATGCTAAATCATGAGGTTTAAGCAAGAATTAATTGATTTTTAATGAATTATAAACCTTATGAGTTTAGAGATACTTTGAGTGGTTGTTTTGGTTTCTTGTAGGTGAAGAAAGGAAGAAAAGAGGAAAAACGTGGCTTAAGAAAGCGTGGCCCAAGGAAAGAAGGAATGTGGCGCATAGAAGGAGGAAGCAAACATTGCCCTCCACAAGGGCACACTGCCCTCCATGAGAGCAACATAATGAACCAAGCCTTGAAAAGCAACATTGCCCTGCCCACAACAAGGGAGGAGCACAATTTGATGCTAAGGATCTAAGAGAGCAAAAACTCTGCCCTGCCCCCCTCAAGAGCAATATCGGGCTTCACCCAAGAAAAATTCAAAGGAAATTGCTTCATAATGCTTCCTATGGGTTTCGAACCCAAGGACAAAGAGGAAAGGAGTAGCGCTCAAGCACAATAAAATCAAGAAAAAATTGGCTTGCTTTCATTCTCCCTGGATCGAATACGGCACCATGAGGAAACAAGGAACTAGGCCTTATTTTGGTGCCAAGAAAACCAAGGAAAAGAAGCAGCGTGTGCCTCCACCAAGTTTCGAACTTGGAACCTCACTATTGGTAACATTGCCCTGCCCTCCACGAGGGCAGGGCAGCATTTTGTGGTGCACGGCCAGTGCACAAGATTGGCACGCACCAAGGGAGTCTCGGCCAGCAGCAGTGCGCACGGGCAGAATCTGGCGCACCAAGAAAACTCTGCCCTGCCCTCCACAAGGGCAAGGCAGCATTCTGATGCATCACACGCACGCAACAAGGGCCGCACGCACCATTTCCTGCTCTGCCCTCCACAAGGGCAGGGCAGCATCCTAGAAGCTACTTTTTCATGGGCTGAAAATTGGATTAAAAATCCAATTTAATTCATTTCTTCACCAAATCAAAAGCCCATCCAAATGCCAAAATCCAAGAATAGAAAGTGTATAAATAGGAGATAGTTTGATGTAATTAGGACCTTTGAACCTTTTCTTTTACTTTTGACTTTTGAACCTTCTTTTGATTTTTTGAATTTTGAGACTTCACCGAGAGCTAGGAACTGAGATTTGGAAGAATTGGGGAGGAGAATTGATCTCTCTTCTTCCTCGTTCTTGTTTGAGCATTTTTATTTTTCTTGTTTGAGTATTGGGTGTGAAGAATTGAGGAATTTCTGTCTCAATCTCCATTCAAGATCTCTTTAATTTCTCTTCTGCATAATTGATTTCAATTACATTTCCTTTACTGCTTCTTCTTTAATTTCTTGTTAATTGCTTTGTGAACTTGGATCTGGGAAGGCAATTGAGATCTAGACTTTGCTATCTAGTCTCTGGAGTCCTGAGATCCCATTTTCCTTTTTGGTTCTTCTGTGAACCCCTGCTGCAATTTTATTTCATTTCCTGTTTGAATTCTAGTTACTTCCAATTCATCTTCTGCTTTATTAATTGTTGTAATTTAATTTACCTTTCTTGAATTCTGAAATCCCAGTCCTCAAATCCATTTTTCATTCAAGCAATTTATATTTCTTGCACTTTAAGTTACTGCAATTTATATTTCTTGCACTTTAAGTTTCAGTCATTTAATTTCTTGTTCTTTAAGATTCAGCTCTTTTACTTTCAGTTCTTTTTAATTTCTGCAATTCACCCCTCTCCCTTTACATTTTCTGCTATTTACTTACTGTTGGATACAAAATCACTCAACCAATACTTGATTCGCTTGACTAAATCAACCACCGAACTAAAATTGCTCAATCCTTCAATCCCTGTGGGATCGACCTCACTCCCGTGAGTTTTATTACTTGATGCGACCTGGTACACTTGCTGGTGAGTTTTGTGTTGGATCGTTTTCCACACATCAAGTTTTTGGCGCCGTTGCCGGGGAATTGAAATAGATTGACAATGATTAAGTGAAGTGGAGGTCTAGATCAAGCACTTTTTCTTTTCTATTTCTTTAATTTTTGACTAACTCACTAACTGTTTGAATTTTTGCTTAAACTAACTAAAACTTCATTCTAGAAATAGATTGAAGTTTCATTGGTTTTCTGGATCTGTGTGTTTATTGTTGAGTTTGTATGTCAGGTACAGGAAGATCTTCCCCTATCCTCTCCGAAACTCTTTGAAGATTAAGAAGAGCTGAAAGAGGGAAGAACATTGTTGGAGAGGAAGACTCTGAGGAGGAATTCCAAGTGATGGAAGGAGATCCATCAAATCCCAATCAACCAGAAGGAGGAGCTAACAATAACCCACAACAAAGAAGAATACTGGCTTCCTACACATTTGCAAATGCTAGACACTGTGGGAGTAGCATTCTTACTCCTAATGTCAATGCAAACAACTTTGAACTAAAACCACAACTCATCACTTTGGTCCAAAACAACTGCTCTTTTGGAGGAGGGCCATTGGAGGACCCAAATCAACACCTATCTACCTTCTTGAGGATTTGTGACACTGTCAAAACCAATGGTGTGCCTCCTGACAGCTACAAGTTACTGCTCTTTCCATTCTCTCTCAGGGACAAAGCCACTCAATGGCTAGAAACATTTCCAAAGGAGAGCATCAACACCTGGGATGATTTGGTGAGCAAGTTTCTTGCCAAATTTTATCCCCCTCAAAGGATCATAAGATTGAAAACTGAGCTGCAGACATTCACTCAAATGGAGGCTGAAAATTTATATGAAGCATGGGAAAGATATAAGGCACTGCTGAGGAAATGTCCACCAGAGATGTTCACTGAGTGGGACAAGCTGCAGAACTTCTATGAGGGACTTACTCTGAAGGCTCAAGAAGAACTTGATCATTCAACTGGAGGCTCATTACAACTCATGAAAACTACAGAGGAAGCTCAAAATCTCATTGATATGGTGGCTAACAACCAATATTTCTTTGAAATGAGAGGAGTGATGGAGTTGGAAGGAGTGGATTCAATCCTAGCTCAGAACAAAATGATGCAGCAGCAAATTCAACAACAGTTTGAGCAGATGGCCAAGAGAATTGACAGCCTTCAAGTTGCATAAGTGAGTGCCACAAGCCAACTATCAACCACTTGGGGGCAAAATGAAGAAATTCAAGAGGAGCAACAGCAAGAGCAAGTCCAATACATGCACAACCAAAATCCTGGAACAAATGAAGTCTATGGCGATACTTACAATCCCTCTTGGAAAAACCATCCCAACCTCAGATGGGGAGACAACCACAATCAAACTCAGCAGCCATGGCAAAGGAACTCAAATCAAAACAATTGGAAAAACACAAACCAAAATAACAAGCCAAACACTAACCAACATACATACAGAAAACCACAAAATACTTATCCCAACTCTAACCATTATCCACCCAATAACCACCCAACTAACCAAAATACCTACCATCATCCATCAACACCCCAAAACCAACCAATCTCACAAGACTCTCAGAGGATTACTAATCTAGAGATGCTCATGGAGAAAATGATGAAGAACCAAGAATTGACAACAAAGAACCAAGAAGCTTCCATGAAGAGCCTAGAAAGGCAGATTGGACAAATCTCCAAGCAGATTTCTGTTGAAAAACCATCAAGCTCACTACCAAGTGACACCATTCCTAATCCAAAAGAGGAGTGCAAGGCAATACAGTTAAGGAGTGGAAAAATCCTGCTGAAAGATGAAGAGCCACCGAGAAGCCCAGGGAAAGTGACAAGAAACAAGTTGAAAAAGAGGCAGCCAATGATGAAGAAGCAACAACAAGCAATCACCCTCAGAATCAACCTCAAGAAAAAGAAGATAGGCCATAAAATCTGAAGAAGGGAAAGCAGATCATGGAAGAACCAAATCCAAGACAACACCAAGTGGGGAAAAACTTGACACCTCCACTGCCTTATCCCCAAAGATTCCACAAAGAGGTTAAGGACCAACACTTTTCTAAATTCCTTGAGATTTTCAAGAAGCTAGAGATCAGCATACCCTTGGCTGAGGCATTGGAGCAAATGCCTCTATATGCCAAGTTTTTAAAGGAGCTCATTAACAAGAAAAGGAGTTGGATTGAAAAAGAGACTGTGCTGCTCACTGAAGAATGCAGTGCATTAATCAGAAAAGGGCTCCCTCCCAAGCTTGAAGATCCTGGAGGTTTCTTCCTGCCTTGCACTATTGGAAGCTTTTGTATCAACAAGGGGATGTGTGACATAGGAGCAAGTATAAATCTAATTCCATCTTCTTTAGTGAAAAAGCTTGGCATAGGAGAAGTGAAACCAATACAGATGTCCTTGGAATTGGTGGACTAATCAGTGGTGTATCCTAAAGGGTTGATTGAAAACCTTTTAGTTAAGGTTGACAAGTTCATCTTTTCTGTAGACTTTGTGATCCTAGATTCAGCAGAGTATGAGAATGACTCCATAATACTTGGTCGACCATTTTTGGACACTGCTAGAGCCATTGTAGATATAGAGCAGGGAGAGCTAACCCTCAGGATGCATAAAGAAAGCATCACCTTGAAAGTATTTCCAGAATCACAAAGTAAAGAAGAAACAAACAAGACAAGTAGTGACTTTCTTCCAAGGCAAGGAACTAACAACACAGTGGAACAGAAAAATGAGCAGGTGCAAGAAGGAGAAGGAATTCAAAAAGAGGTCGGGATGATAAACAAACAGGAAGGTATCACAACTCAAGTCACTGTCAAGGGAGAAAGATCAACAAGAAAGAAAAAGATGAAGAACAAGAAGAAGGCTTACAAAGGGTGGAAAAATAAGAAAATCCCAACTGAAGGATTTTCCAAAGGTGACAAGGTGCAACTAGTATATCAACAGCTGGGAATAGAAGATCATTACACTGTCAACCAAGTACTCTCTCTTGAGCACATTGAAATTGAGCATCAAGGTACACAAAGAAAGCTTACAGTGAGAGGGGACAAGTTGAGACATCACCAGCATCAACCACCCTAAGGGTGGATCAATGTCAAGCTAATGACAATAAAGAAGCGCTTGTTGGGAGGCAACCCAACCTGAGGTAGTTTTCTTTTCTAGCTTATTTCAATAAAAAGGTTGAATAATTGGTCTGTAGCTCAAGGAGCTAAGTTTGGTGTTTCACACCAAAACAAGTTAAGGGAGAATGAATGATTTTAAGTTTGGTGTTCCACCAAAATCTATCTACAAGCATACTCTCACCTTATGCAGAATGCTAGCTCCAGGCAATTAGACAATTCATTCAACCATCCAGTTATTTTCTAGTTTTTTTTTTTATTTCATAACCTTTAGCAAAGACACAAGGTTTCACATATGGTTAACTTGTTGCATCAGAGACAGTGGCAAACAATTAAGTTTGGTGTGCCAACACCTAAATAAATCCGAGAGACACTCAATTTATGCATACTAACCATTCATTTAAGGGCTTGAGAAGCAAGCAACTTTTGAGAATTATGTAGGAAATTAGACAACATTTGAAGACAAATGGCATTATGACTCAAAAGGGACACAACGGAAGGAAGAACTAAAGGGCTGCAACTTCAAAGGTTGTATCTAAACTTAATCTTTGCTGTTGTGAATTGTTTTAATTTGGGAACTCTTATATGTCTCGCTAAAGTGTTTACTTAGTTGCAAGTGGAATTGTTTGTTAAGAATGCTAAATCTGCATATTGCTTGTCATCCATCACCGAGCTGAATGTTGTTTTGTTTCCCATATGCTTGAATAAAAGTGAATTGTTTGAATTGGAAAGTAAATATCCAATGTTGCATGAGTTAGAATGGAAGTTAATGGTGGTGTATGTGTTTGATTAAATGCAGAACTCATGAAATAATTGCTGCATAGTATCATTTTCATTGAAGTGTGAGCTAGCTTGCTGTTATAAAGGTTCTTATCAATAAAGAAAAAGCCCTTGAGAACAAAACTAAAATAGAAAGAAAAGGAAGAAGAAAAAGCCAATGTGGCAAGAAAAACAAAGAATAAAGGTTGGACACCAATAGCTTGGACCCTAGGACATATGCTTATGGTGTTCTTGTACTAGGATATGCTTGGATAAGTAAATTCTGAGGGGTATTTCAAAACCCGGTCACTTAGATCAACTAATTTGGGATGGCCAATTGAAAGTCCACAATAAAGAGCAACCTAGATACAGAACATTTAGTTATCCAAAGAGATGCTGGGCATCAATGATCCTAGGAGGAAATAGTGAGCCATGTGTCTGTGGTGGAAAGATGTTGAGTAAAAATAAAGCCAAAGGCTACTACTGCAACATTAGACACCAAGCCTTCAAAGAATAATAAGCTTCTTAAGCAACATGAGAAAAGAAAATTTAGCAAGGGAGCAATTAAAGAGTAAACCTTATAACAGCAAGTTTAGTAAACCTTTGAGGAAAGATGTATATTATGTAACAGCAAACAATAACTTGGGTTGTCATTGTCTGCATAAAAACTCCATAAACCAAGTTCTGCTATATGCCTAATAAGGATATGTTTTCTCTTCTTGTTTATTTCATTTTCTCTTAGTTTTGATGCTTGCTTGGGGACAAGCAAGATTTAAGTTTGGTGTTGTGATGACAAGTCATCATATACCCATTTTTCAAGCTAATTTCACTTGTTTTATTAGTCTTTATGCACTTTCTTGCATCCTAAGTAAGTGATTTGGAATGAAAATGCACAACTTCTTTAAATCAAGCAACCACCATTAAATTGATGCTAAATCATGAGGTTTAAGCAAGAATTAATTGATTTTTAATGAATTATAAACCTTATGAGTTTAGAGATACTTTGAGTGGTTGTTTTGGTTTCTTGTAGGTGAAGAAAGGAAGAAAAGAGGAAAAACGTGGCTTAAGAAAGCGTGGCCCAAGGAAAGAAGGAATGTGGCGCATAGAAGGAGGAAGCAAACATTGCCCTCCACAAGGGCACACTGCCCTCCAGGAGAGCAACATAATGAACCAAGCCTTGAAAAGCAACATTGCCCTGCCCACAACAAGGGCAGACCACAATTTGATGCTAAGGATCAAAGAGAGCAAAAACTCTGCCCTGCCCCCTCAAGAGCAATATCGGGCTTCACCCAAGAAAAATTCAAAGGAAATTGCTTCATAATGCTTCCTATGGGTTTTGAACCCAAGGACAAAGAGGAAAGGAGTAGCGCTCAAGCACAATAAAATCAAGCAAAAATTGGCTTGCTTTCATTCTCCCTGGATCGAACACGGCACCGTGAGGAAACAAGGAACTAAGCATTACTTTGGTGCCAAGAAAACCAAAGAAAAAGAAGCAGCGTGTGCCTCCACCAAGTTTCGAACTTGGAACCTCACCATTGGTAACATTGCCCTGCCCTCCGCGAGGGCAGGGCAGCATTTTGTGGTGCACGGCCAGCGCACAAGATTGGCACGCACCAAGGGAGTCTCGGCTAGCAGCAGCGCGCACGGGCATAATCTGGCGCACCAAGAAAACTCTGCCCTGCCCTCCACAAGGGCAGGGCAGCATTCTGACGCACCAACACGCACGCACGAGGCCGCATGCACCATTTCCTGCCCTGCCCTCTACAAGGGCAGGGCAGCCTCCTGGAAGCCACTTTCTCATGGGCTGAAAATTGGATTAAAAATCCAATTTAATTATATTCTTCACCAAATCAAAAGCCCATCCAAATTCCAAAATCCAAGAATAGAAAGTGTATAAATAGGAGATAGTTTGATGTAATTAGGGACCTTTGAACCTTTACTTTTTACTTTTGACTTTTGAACCTTCTTTTGATTTTGAATTTTGAGACTTCATTGAGAGCTAGGAACTGAGATTTGGAAGAATTGGGGAGGAGAATTGATCTCTCTTCTTCCTCGTTCTTGTTTGAGCATTTTTATTTTTCTTGTTTGAGTTTTGGGTGTGAAGAATTGAGGAATTTCTGTCTCAATCTCCATTCAAGATCTCTTTAATTTCTCTTCTGCATAATTGATTTCAATTACATTTCCTTTATTGCTTCTTCTTTAATTTCTTGTTAATTGCTTTGTGAACTTGGATCTGGAAAGGCAATTGAGATCTAGGCTTTGCTATCTAGTCTCTGGAGTCCTAAGATCCCATTTTCCTTATTGGTTCTTCTGTGAACCCCTGCTGCAATTTAATTTCATTTCCTATTTGAATTCTAGTTACTTCCAATTCATCTTCTGCTTTATTAATTGTTGCAATTTAATTTACCTTTCTTGAATTCTGAAATCCCAGTCCTCAAATCCCTTTTTCATTCAAGCAATTTATATTTCTTGCACTTTATGTTACTGCAACTTATATTTCTTGCACTTTAAGTTTCAGTCATTTAATTTCTTGTTCTTTAAGATTCAGCTCTTTTACTTTCAGTTCTTTTTAATTTCTGCAATTCACCCCTCTCCCTTTACATTTTCTGCTATTTACTTACTGTTGGATACAAAATCACTCAACCAATACTTGATTCGATTGACTAAATCAACCACCGAACTAAAATTGCTCAATCCTTCAATCCCTGTGGGATCGACCTCACTCCCGTGAGTTTTATTACTTGATGCGACCCGGTACACTTGCCGGTGAGTTTTGTGTTGGATCGTTTTCCACACATCAAGTTTTTGAAGGGCAGGGCAATGTTACCAATGGTGAGGTTCCAAGTTCGAAACTTGGTGGAGGCACACGCTGCTTCTTTTCCTTGGTTTTCTTGGTACCAAAGTAAGGCCTAGTTCCTTGTTTCCTCATGGTGCCGTGTTCGATCCAGGGAGAATGAAAGCAAGCCAATTTTTGCTTTATTTTATTGTGCTTGAGCGCTACTCCTTTCCTCTTTGTCCTTGGGTTCGAAACCCATAGGAAGCATTATGAAGCAATTTCCTTTGAATTTTTCTTGGGTGAAGCCCGATATTGCTCTTGAGGGGGGCAGGGCAGAGTTTTTGCTCTCTTTGATCCTTAGCATCAAATTGTGCTCCGCCCTTGTTGTGGGCAGGGCAATGTTGCTTTTTAAGGCTTGGTTCATTATGTTGCTCTCCTGGAGGGCAGTGTGCCCTTGTGGAGGGCAATGTTTGCTTCCTCCTTCTATGCGCCACATTCCTTCTTTCCTTGGGCCACGCTTTCTTAAGCCATGTTTTTCCTCTTTTCTTCCTTTCTTCACCTACAAGAAACCAAAACAACCACTCAAAGTATCTCTAAACTCATAAGGTTTATAATTCATTAAAAATCAATTAATTCTTGCTTAAACCTCATGATTTAGCATCAATTTAATGGTGGTTGCTTGATTTAAAGAAGTTGTGCATTTTCATTCCAAATCACTTACTTAGGATGCAAGAAAGTGCATAAAGACTAATAAAACAAGTGCAATTAGCTTGAAAAATGGGTATGTGATGACTTGTCATCAGGCATCATGTTTTTGGTGCCATTGCCAGGGAAAGAAAAAGCAATGAATTTTACAAAATGCAATAACATATGAATCACAATTTCGTCCACCACTATGCAACAAAATTTGTTTCCAATCTTTACTGGATACTTACATCAATTCCAAGTAAAAGTGTCACACTAAGTTTGGTGTGCCACTTATCTTTCATACAATGTATCATGCACACCCCACTTGTTTTGCAATCACAATGTCTCTATTTCTTGTCCCTTCGTTGTTATTTTTTATTTCGCTTGCTTAAACACAGGTGCTACTAATACTCCATTGTTCTATGACATTCATGAACCATCATAAACCCCATCACCACTGTTGTATTTGTTGTTTGAGGACAAGAATTCATTCTAAGTTTGGTGTGGAAATTGGAAGGATAGGAGAAAAATGACAACAACAATGAAGATAAACTACAAGGTGGTAAAGTTCCGTTTCCTCTTATTTGTTTCCAGTATTTTAAATTGTATGATTGTCTCTTATTTTCTCTGTATGCATGTGTGTTGTGAATAAGCATAACTTGAATTTTGAATTGTAACATGTTGCTGTGACATTATAACTAGCTACCATCTTAAATTTTGTGATTCAAAGTAATTAATTAATCATGATCATAAACAAACAGGGTAACAAAAGAAAAAGTTAGCATGAGCATATAAGTATTGGGAGGCTAGCATGATTGATTGGTTGCTCAAATGCATTTGAATTTGTTTAATTGAAGTTTTCATCTAGGACATTTTATAAAATTTTTGAAATCATCAAAACCTTGAAGAAGCAAATGTAATTAAGGCAAGAAAAGAAAAAGGGAAAGAATGAGAAAGCTGAAGGTTCTGAGTACCAATGACAATTTAATTGTCAAGTACTTGTGGTGTTTATGTATCATACAAAAAGCTTGAAAATAAAACACTTAGAGTCAAGGCTAGGCTCAAGTGCAAAGCACTCCCTCAAAGCTCAAGGCTCTGAGCATCAATGATTAGAGAATAAGGAAAAGAAACCAATGAGCTTAAAGAGTCTTCTAATTAAATGCTTGTGGTGCTTATGTATCAAGTGGTAATACTTGAAAACAAAGCATTTTGAGTCAAAGCTTTTAACTCATGGTGCAGCACCCAAGAAGCTAAGCTAAGAAAGAAAGGAAAAGCTTATTTCAAGGAAGGGATATAAAGAAAAGATTTCATAAAGTGAGCTAGATAGAAACATCAATCATATTTCTTTTGTGATTGTAGCATGTATAGTAAACTAGCCAACCATGAACATTAATTTGCTACTCTTCTTACCTTGGATTGTCAAAACCTATTGCATGATTCTTTATTTTCTTGAGGACAAGCAAAGTTTAAGTTTGGTGTTGTGATGCATGGGCATCATGTTGTATTTTTCTATGCTTTTTCACACAATAAATTAATGTTTAGAGCTTAATTATGGAATGTTTTTGTGCTTAAGTCATATATTGCTTTGATCTCTTTGAATTAATTTGTTTTGTAGAAAATGGTAGAGAAAGAAGGAAAAAGCACAAAATAAGCTCAAAAGCAAAAAGGGAGTAGAGCTTTAAAGTTTTTGAAGTTGGCAACTCCATCTTTGAAAAATACAAAGCAGTTGCTAACTTGGAAATTGAAGTTGGCAACTCCTTCCTTATTTCAACATTGAAGGCGTTGGCAACTTAGTTTTCAAGTTGGCAACGCCTTCCTTATTTCAAAATGAAGGATGGAAGATCAAGGCTCATGAAGGCGTTGGCAACTCAACCATGGGAGTTAACAACGCCTTCACTATTTCAGCATCGAAGGAGTTGCCAAAGTGGGAAGCAAAGTTAGCAATGCAACTTTTTGGGCTTCTTGGCAGCCTGACCTTTTCTTCTTCAAACATAAATAAATAGAGCTACAAACCTTCAAATGAGATGATTTCAGTGGCATTGGAAAGTATGAATCAAGAGCTTTCCAAGAATATATGGCACTACATGGTGGACACTAAATCTAGGGGAGAAAGCTTGCCCGAAAAGTGTAAGGATAAACATGGTATCAACATGTAGTAGGCTAGCTGACCTATTCACCTTCCATGGAGTATATCTTGAGTTATAGAGATTCGAATGATGCATTATTAACGGAATTGGAACATAGATGTTCCGGGGGTTACCTGAAACGTGTAGCTCGGTCGTCTTCGGAGAGGCCCGAGGTGGGGGTCAGGGACCCGAGCTTGATATGTGGAGTGGTTGGTGGTTGTACCTGCAATGACACTCCGATGCTTAAGTTAGCATGGGTCCAAGCAGATATTGAGTAGAATTAGAGTATGAGTTATACCTGGGTGCTCCAGTGTATTTATAGTAGTTGGCTGTGATCTTCCCTGGATAAGATATTCTTATCTTATCTTATCTTTTGGGAGTTTTATCCCTATCTTTGTGGAACCGCCTTTCTTTAGGCCTTTTCGGCCTTTAGGTTTTGGGCTTCGTTCCTTCTGATGGGCCTTCTTTGGCTTATTTGTCCGAGGTCCGACCTCAGGCGTGGGCCTTGGGACGAGGTCGGACCTTCTATGATCTTCCGAGTTGGGGGAGCTCGGTCAGGGTATGAACAGTGCCCCTGCCCGAGTTCGTCCTTTGAGAGGTCGAGCTCGGGCATAGTTCAAAATTTCAAAAAATGGCCGTTTTCAGCATTTATTGCTTTTTACCGTTTCTCCTCGATTTCCGTTCGGGCTCTGTGAAGGCATTATTTATTTGCCCCTTTCCTCATTTTCTTCGTTTATTCTGTTCCCTTTCCATTTTCTGAGTTTTTGCCACCTCTCCTTTGAGCGCCGCTCCTTCTTTGTTCTTCTTCTCCGATTCTTTCTGTGCGTTTTTCCGGGATTTCCTCTGCGCCGCCGTTTTCGTTCTCCTTGCATCGGAGCTCGTCGTCTTCTTCCTTTCTTCCAGGTTTGTTCTTGTCTTCATTTTCTTTGCGCATATATGCTTCTGTTTTCTTTTTCTTCTATGCCTGGGTTGCCCCGAAAAGAGGCGCCGCCATTGCTTTGGTTGTTTGTATGTGGGGGGGGGCTCTTTTCTCTTGGTATTTTGTTTTCGGGTTTCTGTATTTTCTTCTAAAAGAACTTGGTTTTCTCGCCTTGCTGAATGGGTTTTCGCTGTCTGCCTTTATGTGATTTTTGCCTTGCTGTTGTATTCTTCTTTGTAGGCAAGATTTTTATGTCTCGAAAGGTTCTTCAGGCGATGTCGACCAAGATTCCGAGTGGTCTTGGTTGGGTAGATCCCGTTCCCCTAAGAGTTCCTTCTGTGGTAGATTCTGAGTATTTAGCTAGGTTCCGTAGGCAATGTAGCATATGTGAAGATAGAGAGTCTGAGAGGGATTATGAATTAGTAGCCCCGGATTCTGAGGAGAGAGTGTGCTTTCCGCCTTTAGATAGTTCCGAGAAGCTCTTCTTTTATGCTTATGACTGTTTCTTCTCTAAGCTGAATGTCCGACTTCCTTTTACCGACCTGGAGTCCGAGGTGTTGTGGTCTTGTAACCTCGCCCCTACGCAGCTCCATCCGAATTCTTGGGCGTTTTTAAAGCTGTTTCAACTTTTGTGTCAGTTTCTGGGTGTCTCTCCCTCTATTTCCCTTTTTTCCTATTTGTTTGTGTTGACGAAGCCGGGGTCGGGCGGAGGGAAGGTGTCTTGGGTCTCTTTTAGGGCTAACCAGGGGAGGAAGTTCTGTACCCTGTATGATGAGTCTTTTCACGATTTTAAGAACTTTTATTTCAAGGTCCGGGCTGTTGGAGACGTCCGACCTTTCTTTCTAGATGAGAGTGGGGAGCCTTCTTTTCCTCTTTGTTGGCAGGAGAATATAGTGTCTGTTAAGTATACTTTTGAGAGTCTAGATGAGGTGGAGCAGGCCTTTGTGGGTGTGGTGAGCAATTTATGGGGTCGGGCACCTCACTTGGACACGAAGAAAATGTTGGGAGATCCAAGCCTTCTCCGTTCCGAGTTAGGTAGTTCCCGACCTCTTTTGAGATTTATCTTTCTTAGTATTTGGGTTTTGTTTTGGTGGAATTTCTGTTGTGGTGATCTTTTTTCCTTTTTATTTCTGCAGAGATGTCTTCTCAGGCGGATTCCATGAAGTTTCTTCGTCGGACGAAGAAGTCGGTGGCTGCTCGAAATCTCGAGGCCGGGGATGCTTCTGCCCGATCTTCTCCGCAGAAGACTACTATAGGTGTTCAGACTCGGTCGAAGACTATTCCGACTCCCCAGTTCCGAGCTTTAAGTCAGGATCCTCCGACCTCTGGGCCTGCTACCTCTTCTCCTCCTCCGTTCTCGGGTCCTCCTCCCAAGAAGCAGAAGACCTCTCAAGAGCTTGCCGGTTTCAATGATAAGGACTTTGACGCTCTTGGTTGGATTGAGCAGCATATTCTCCCTCAGACCTTTATTTCCACTGATGATGTTTCTATGGAGCATCATTTTCAGTATATGGCGCGGAGCTGTGTCCGGATGGCTAGTCTTCATGTCGCTATTGCCCGGGAGTTCAAGAAATCCCCTCTTGGGGCGACCAGCTCCCGACTTGAGAAGGCTCAGTCCGAGCTCGATAAGATTAGTCAACTGAAGGCTGCCAGGATTACTGAGCTGGAGGCCTCCTTGGAGAAAGAGAAAACTAAAGCTACCGCGGCTGTGGCGGCAGCGAAGACATCTGAGGAGATGGCGAAGGTGGCTACAGAGAATTATACCAAGCTATATGCTGAGCTTGTGGAGATGAAGGAGAAGTTGCAATCTGCTCGGGATGATTTTTACGAGCTGGAGGGTCACGTGGCTAAGGGTATGGATGCGATGTTTGAGAACTTGAAGGCTCAGGTCCGGGTTCTTGCTCCCGACCTGGATCTGAGCTTATTTAGTACGGATAATGTTGTCATGGAGGGAAAGATTGTTCCTGCTCCTGCCGAGGATGAAGTTCCGAAGTCCGACCCCGGGGTTCCTGTTCAGAACCCGACTTCTCCCTTGGTCGGGGATGGATCTGGTGTGGGGGTTTCGAATCGAGAGGACGTTGCCGTCGATGCTGTCCCGGTTTCTATGTTTGCTCCGCAGCCTTCTGTTGATGTGGAGTCCGGGAAGGACTTTGATCCTCTGTAATCTTTTTATTCTGGTTTTGTGTCCGGCCTGTGGGCTCTTTTGTCTTTTGGATGGTTTCTGTTGAACGCTTTGAACACCTTTTTGCTTTTAGCTACTTTTTAGTAACTTTTTAGCTTATTATGCGGTGTTTTTGTTCGCGTTTTGACCTTTTGTTTCCGCTTTTGTGCTTTTTAGTTGTTTTTGGATAACAACTTTTTAGCTAGCGTTTTGACTTTTTGTTTCCGCTTTTGTGCTTTTTAGTTGTTTTTGGATAACAACTTTTTAGCTAGCGTTTTGACTTTTTGTTTCCGCTTTTGTGCTTTTTAGTTGTTTTTGGATAACAACTTTTTAGCTAGCGTTTTGAAACTTCCTTTGATTTCGTTCTTTTCGCTTTGTACTTTTTAGTTGCTTTTGTAAAGCAACTTTTTAGTAAGCGTTTTTCGAAATCTTGGTTCTTGCCGTTTTAAGGCTTCTTTCTTGGGTCCGAGCTTTTTCTCGGACGTCGGGTGCTCGAGTACCTCCTTTTTGTTAGGTCCGACTTTGTCGTCGGTCGGCCCTTTTTGAGTTATTTCTGTAATCTCTTTTTATTTGGCTTTTCGAGCCATTTCAGAGTTACTTTATAACTTTCCCTTTGTTGGGTCCGACTTCGTCATTTGGTCGGCCTTTTTAAGTTATTTTTGTAATCTCTTTTTATTTGGCTTCTTCGAGCCGTTTCAGAGTTACTTTATAACTTCTCACATTAATTTGAACCTCGTCGCTTTATCTTTGCCGACCTTGTATGGTCTCTTGGCAAATGATTTTTTGCGTTTTGCCGAGCATAAATTAATGCGCCTTGGTGGGGTACTTTCTAGGATTTGCTTCATCATGAGGAAGAGAAAATAGAGAAATTTGATTAGTATTAAAAAAGAAAGAATATTAACAAAGTGTTTACCCTTTAGGTCGGGTATCCTACTTAACCGGGTGTCTCATTAAAAAACCCTTGTAGGGAAAAAGAGTACACCTCGGGTTAAGTTTTTTCTAGCTGTAGTACCGTCTTAGATTACAGGCGTGCCAGGCCCTGGGCAGCTCATTGCCTTCTAGGTCGGATATTTTGTAGTAGCCTGTCCCTAAGACTTCTGTTACCTTGTAGGGCCCTTTCCAATTTGCGGCTAGCTTTCCTTCTCCCGACTTGTGTGTTCCGATGTCATTTCGGATTAGAATCAGGTCGTGAATGGAGAAACTTCGCTTTATTACCTTTTGATTGTATCTGAGGGCCGTTCGCCGTTTTAAGGCTTCTTCTTGGATTCGGGCTCTTTCTCGGACCTCGGGGAGGAGGTCGAGTTCTTCCCTTTGTGCCTGTGAGTTGCCTCCTTCGTTGTAGAAGATGACTCTGGGCGACCCTTCATCTGTTTCGATAGGAATCATTGCCTCCATCCCGTAAGCTAGTCGGAATGGGGATTCTCCCGTTGTAGAGTGCGGGGTTGTCCGATATGCCCATAGTACCTGGGGGAGTTCTTCGGCCCATGCCCCTTTGGCCTCTTGGAGTCTTCGTTTTAACCCGGCCAAGATGACTTTATTTGCAGCCTCTGCTTGTCCATTGGCTTGTGGGTGCTCGACCGATGTGAATTGCTGTTTGATTTTTAGTTCGGCCACCAAGTTCTGAAAACTTGTGTCCGTGAACTGTGTTCCATTGTCTGTTGTGATGGAGTAGGGGACTCCGAACCTTGTGACAATGTTTTTGTATAGGAATTTGCGGCTTTTCTGAGCCGTAATGGTGGCTAAGGGCTCGGCTTCGATCCACTTTGTAAAGTAGTCGACCCCTACTATGAGGTATTTGACTTGCCCCGGTCCTTGTGGGAACGGGCCAAGTAGGTCAAGTCCCCATTTTGCGAAGGGCCATGGTGCGGTGATGCTGATAAGGTCTTCTGGTGGTGCCTTGTGGAAATTGGCGTGTTTTTGGCAGGGGGGCATATTTTCACGAATTCCGTTGCGTCTTTCTGCAAGGTCGGCCAGTAGAAGCCGGCTCGGACTACCTTTTTAGATAATGCCCGAGCTCCGAGATGGTTCCCACACATGCCTCCGTGGACTTCTTCGAGGACGTTCTTTGTTTCTGAGGTCGGGACGCACCGAAGGAGGGGATTTGTGAATCCTCTTCTGTATAATACACCATGAATTAGTGTATAATTTTGGGCATCTTTCGTGAGTCTTTTAGCTCCCTTTCTTTCGGCGGGAAGAGTTCCCGACTTCAGGTAGCTGAGTATGGGGGTCATCCATCCTTGCTGTTGGTTGGATATATTCAGCGTTTCTTCCTCTCTTAGCACGGAGGGGGATTGTAAAGTTTCCTGGAGGAGACTTCTGTTGTTGCCCCCGGGCTTGGTGCTGGCGAGCTTTGAGAGGGCGTCTGCCCGGGCGTTTTGTTCCCGAGGTATGTGCTGGATTTGTATTTCTGAAAAGTGGCATAATTGTGCCTGTGTTTGATCCAGGTATTTTTTCATAGTTGGGTCTTTGGCCTGGTAGCTTCCATTTACTTGAGATGTGACGACCTGGGAGTCGCTGAAGATCGTGATTCTCTGGGCTCCGACCTCTTCGGCTAGCTTTAGACCTGCTAGTAGGGCCTCGTATTCGGCTTGGTTGTTCGAGGCCTGGAACTCGAATTTTAGGGATAGTTCTATCCGTGTTCCTTGGTCGCTTTCGAGTATAACCCCGGCTCCGCTTCTTGTTTTGTTTGAGGACCCGTCGACATACAGATTCCACGAGAGTGGGGTTCCGGGGGTCTCAGTATATTCTGCGATGAAGTCGGCTAGGTACTGAGATTTTATGGCAGTCCGGGCTTCATAGTGGAGGTCGAACTCGGACAGTTCCACCGCCCATTGTAGTATTCGTCCTGCCAGGTCTGTTTTTTGCAGGATGTGTCTCATGGGTTGGTTTGTCCGGACTTTGATGGTGTGGGATTGAAAGTAGGGACGGAGCCTCCGAGCTGTGAATATTAGGGCGTAGGCGAATTTTTCTATTTTCTGATAGTTTAATTCGGCCCCTTGCAGTGCCTTGCTCACAAAGTATACGGGGTGTTGTCCTTGGTCATTTTCCCGTATTAATGCTGAAGCGACTGCCCGATGTCCGACCGAGAGGTATAATACGAGCTCTTCCCCTTTTAAAGGTCGGGTTAGGATTGGTGGCTGCCCGAGGAATTCCTTGAATTCTTGAAAGGCTTTTTCGCACTCCGGGGTCCATGAGAAGGGTTTCCCTTTCTTTAGGAGTGAGTAGAGAGGTAGTGATTTTATCGCTGATCCTGCCAAAAATCTTGATAGGGCGGCCAGCCTTCCATTCAGCTGTTGTACTTCTTTGACACAGGTCGGGCTTTTCATATTGAGTATCGCTTGGCATTTGTCCGGGTTTGCTTCGATGCCCCTTTGAGTCAGCATGAAGCCTAAGAATTTTCCGGCTTCTGCGGCGAAGGTGCACTTTGTCGGGTTAAGTCTCATGTTGTGCTTTCTGAGGGTGCCGAAGACACTGGTGAGGTCGGTCAGCAAGTTTCCGTCTTCTTGTGTCTTTACCAGCATGTCGTCGACGTACACCTCTAATTGTAGTCCGATGTGTTCTGAGAACACTTTGTTCATTAGCCTCTGGTAGGTTGCCCCTGCGTTCTTCAGCCCGAAGGGCATTACTACGTAGCAGTAGTTTGCCCTCGGGGTTATGAACGAGGTCTTTTCTTGGTCGGGTCCGTACATCGGGATTTGATTGTATCCCGAGTATGCGTCCATGAAGGAGAGGTATCTGTAGCCTGAGGCTGCGTCTACTAAGGCGTCGATGTTTGGTAGTGGATATGGGTCTTTGGGGCAGGCTTTGTTGAGATCCGTGTAATCGACGCACATCCTCCATTTTCCATTGGGCTTTTTTACCAGGACCACGTTTGCGAGCCATAGGGGGTATTTTACTTCTCGAATGAACCCTGCATCTAGCAATGCTTGTACTTGTTCTTCTATTGCTTGCACGCGCTCAGGCCCGAGTTTCCGGCGTCTTTGTTGGACAGGTCTGGAACCCGGGTATACTGATAGCTTATGGCACATCAGGTCGGGGCTTATGCCTGGCATGTCGGAGGCTTTCCAGGCGAAGAGGTCGGAATTCTCTTTTAAGAGGGTTATGAGTTCCTCTTTTAGGCCTGCTTCGAGGTTCGCTCCTACGTTTGTTATTTTTTCAGGTGTGTTCCCGATTTGGATTTTTTCGGTTTCTCCCTCTGGTTGTGGCCGGAGGTCTTCTCGGGTTTGAACTCGTCCGAGTTCTATTGTATTGACCTCTTTCCCTTTTAGGCTCAGGATTTCGTTGTAGCATCGCCGTGCTAGTTTTTGGTCGCCTTTTAGGGTAGCGATTCCCTTTGTGGTAGGGAACTTCATACAGAGGTGTGGGGTTGAGACTATAGTTGCTAGTCTGTTTAGGGTTGGTCGCCCAATGAGGGCATTGTATGCTGAAGTGACGTCGACTATAATGTAGTCGATGCTTAATGTTCTAGACTGTTCGCCTCTTCCAAAGGTAGTATGTAGCGAGATGTATCCTAAGGGATGGATCGGGGTGTCCCCTAGTCCAAATAAGTCGGTGGGATAGGCCTTTAGCTCTTTTTCTTCAAGTCCGAGTTTGTCGAAGGCTGTTTTGAACAGGATATCTGCTGAGCTTCCCTGGTCAACCAGGGTTCGATGTAGGTTGGCGTTTGCTAGGATGATGGTGATTACCATTGGATCGTCGTGCCCGGGTATTACCCCTTGAGCATCTTCTCGGGTAAACGAGATAGTAGGTAATTCGGGCAGGGGGCTGTCTTCTCGGACATGATAGACGTCTTTGAGGTGTCTTTTTCGCGAGGATCTGGATGTTCCTCCGCCTGCAAAACCTCCATTTATCATGTGAACGTGCCTTTCAGGGGTTCGCGGGGTTTGCTCAGCCCGATCTTCGTTATCTCCCCTCCTTCTCTTTTTGGTCTCTTCTCCCTTCTCTGCTATGTATCTGTCGAGTTTTCCTTCTCTGGCTAGCTTTTCTATAACATTTTTTAGGTCGTGGCAGTCGTTAGTAGAATGACCGTAGAGCTTGTTGTATTCACAGTATTCGGACCGATCTCTCCCTGCTCTCTTGTGTTTTAGAGGTCGGGGCGGTGGGATTTTTTCGGTGTGGCATACTTCTCTGTAGACGTCTACCAGGGAAACTCGGAGGGGAGTGTAGCTATGATACTTCCGTGGCTTGTCCGAGTTGGATTCTTCTTTCTTCTTCTGTTCCCGATCTCGATCTCGGAACGGGTAGGTTGATTCCTTCCTAGAAGAGTCTCTTAGTTGGGAGGTTTCCTCCATGTTGATATATTTTTCTGCCCGTTCCTGCACCTTGTATAGGGAGGTCGGGTATCGTTTAGATAGGGATTGGCTAAACGGTCCCTCTTTTAGGCCGTTTGCTAGTCCCATGATGGCTGCTTCAGTGGGCAAGTGTTGTATGTCCAGGCAGGCTTTGTTGAATCACTCCATGTACTCTCGGAGAGTTTCTTGGTTACCTTGTTTGATCCCGAGTAGACTGGGGGCATGTTTTGCCTTGTCCTTTTGAATGGAGGATCTTGTTAGGAATTTTTTGGTTAGGTCTTCGAAGCTGGTGATTGATCTAGGTGGCAGGTTGTCGAACCACTTCATGGCTGATTTGGTGAGAGTGGTGGGGAAGGCTTTGCACCGAATCGCGTCGGAGGCGTCGACTAGGTACATTCTGCTTCTGAAGTTGCTGAGGTGGTGACTTGGGTCGGTGGTGCCGTCGTAGAGATCCATATCGGGTGGTTTAACGTTTCGCGGTACCTTCTCCTTCATGATCTCTTGCGTGAAGGGATCATGGTTGCCTTCGGGGGTGGGGCCGCGGTCTGACCGATCTTTCAGGTTGGCCTCTATTTTCCGCAGTTTTTCTTCTAATTCTCTGCGCTTGCGAGCTTCCCTTCTCAGATCTTGTTCAGTTTCTTTTTGCTTCTTTATGTCCTCTTCGAGTTGTTTTAGTCGGTTTTGTTGTGCCCGGACTGCTTCTAGAATTTCCGAGCTCTTTTCTTTTTCGGGATTTCGTGGATCTTTGTTTGGGAGTGACGTCTTTGGGCGATTCTGTTTGTTTCCTCCTGGAGTGCGTGGTGATAGAGGGCTGTCCGGTCGTTCTCCGGTGTCAACTTCCTCCTCTTGTTCTGATGTCGTGCGGTCATTGTTGGAGGGGTCGTCCGCCATGGTAGAGGGATGACTTCCAGGTCCCCGGCAACGGCGCCAATATTCCGGGGGTTACCTGAAACGTGTAGCTTGGTCGTCTTCGGAGAGGCCCGAGGTGGGGGTCAGGGACCCGAGCTTGATATGTGGAGTGGTTGGTGGTTGTACCTGCAATGACACTCCGATGCTTAAGTTAGCATGGGTCCAAGCAGATATTGAGTAGAATTAGAGTATGAGTTATACCTGGGTGCTCCAGTGTATTTATAGTAGTTGGCTGTGATCTTCCCTGGATAAGATATTCTTATCTTATCTTATCTTTTGGGAGTTTTATCCCTATCTTTGTGGAACCGCCTTTCTTTAGGCCTTTTCGGCCTTTAGGTTTTGGGCTTCGTTCCTTCTGATGGGCCTTCTTTGGCTTATTTGTCCGAGGTCCGACCTCAGGCGTGGGCCTTGGGACGAGGTCGGACCTTCTATGATCTTCCGAGTTGGGGGAGCTCGGTCAGGTATGAACAATAGACATTCAGAGCTTTCCAGTAATATATCATAGCAGGGGTTTGACATTCGTTTGAAGCTTCAGAAGTTGGCTTCATTTGGAGCCTCAGAAACGGAACACGTTGGCAACTTGGAAACCAAGTTGGCAACGCCCTTGTAAGAAGCTCCAGCCCTGGGAGGTAACATGCACGTTGCCAACTTGAGGAAGGTGAAGGCATGTTTTCCAGCAACGCCTGTGATTTTGGCAGCCTTGGAAGGTAACCCACGTTGCCAACTTGAGAAGTGTGAAGGCGTGTTTGTCAATAACGCCGGCGACCCTGGCAGCCTGACCTTGTCCCCTTCTATGGAGTATATCTTGATTTGTAGAGCTTCAAATGATGCACTCTCAACGGTATTGGAAAGTAGACATCTAGAGCTTTCCAACCATATATCATAGTATTGGGTTGATATTCGTTTGAAGCTTCAAAAGCTAGCTTCATTTATAGCTTCAGAATCTGAAGGTGTTGGAACTTGGAATACAATGGCGTGTTTGCCAAAAACGCCTGCAATTCTGGTAGGCTGACCTTGTCCCCTTCAATGGAGCATAACTTGAGCTACGGAGATCTAATTGAGGTACTCCCAGTTGCGTTGGAATGCTGACATTTAGAGCTTTTCAACGATGTTTAATAGTCTATAGTGGAGCACAAAATTGAAGCTCAAACCATAGGAAACTTTAAGCCATAAAAACAAGCACAAAAATCTTGAATCCAAGGAGGTAACAAGCATGTTGGCAACTTGGAAACCAAGTTGGCAATGCCCTTGTAAGAAGCTCCAGTCCTGGGAAGCAATATGCACGTTGCCAACGCCACATTGTGAAGGTGTTATTGCTACTAACGCCCGAGTGACCCCTGGAGCTTGGATTTGGTTCAATCAAATTACTTCAAGGTTCATCCAACCTCAAGCAAGCAAAGCCCATAAATCTCAACCAATCAAGGCCACAAGAATCATCTAGAATTGTTAATTTTCATTTTGATTGTAATTTACTTTTAATTTTATTTCAATTTGTAATTTAGGAAAGCCTATATAAAGGCCATAGTTTCATAGAATTGAGAAGGGGGAATTGTTAGGAGAACACACACGCACACTTCATTGGCACCCTCCACTGGGAGTGGGACTTCGGACTCCTCCCCTCACATTCTTCTTCAATTTCTCTTCTCTTTTCTTGAATTTTCAATTTCTATTTTGAATTCTCACTCTTTATTTTCATGCACTTCAATTTTATGCAATTTAGTTTTCATTTGAGAGCAATGACCACTTAATTCCCTCTGCATTTGGGAAAAGAGCTCTATTTCAATTTTGATTGAATTTATGTTTATCTATTTTTCTCTTCTTCACTCTATCTTCATACTTGGGTATCTATTAGAACCGTTGTAAGAGAGTTTTGTTCCTCAAAGATCCTTGGATCTATTAGAATCCTATTGTGAATTCGAGAGAAGGATCATAGGGTTTAGTTTGAGCTCTCTTGGCATAATGAAATTGATTATTGATTTAGAGTTGGTACGTAACATATAACCACTCTAATATTGGGTTGTTTGGATTTATGTAGTATGAGATTAGAAATCATGTTTGTTTTTCTAAGAAAGAGCTTTTGTGCTTCAAAGATTCAATCACCACCGAGATGGGGATTGAATCTATTAGAATTTCATGTGAGCCTCGAGAGAGGGATCATGGAATTCAGTTTGAGGCTCTTCTCTCATAATCCTCTTGATCAACATATTCTTAGTTGGTATGTGAGATGTAACCACTTTGAATTGAGGTCTTGAAGGTTGTGTGGTTTTTGGATTAGAAATTGAACTTCACCTCTTCTCATGAGCAATTAGATCAAGAGATTGGCAATTGATATGTGAAGAGAAATAAAATCACCAAGAGATTGGGGTTTAATTACTCATAATCCGCCATGGATCTATCTTACATGATTGAGAAGGAGTGAGACCCATTGATTCATGAGGAATCAACATCTCCGATCTTTTATGCTTTTCATCCTTACTTTTCGTCATTTACTTTCTAGCAATTTACTTTCCTGCACTTTACTTTCTTGTACTTTGCTATTCCTTGCAATTTATTTTCCAGCACTTTACTTTTATGTCATATACTTTCCTTGCACTTTATTGCTTTCTTTTTATTTCCAGCCATTTATATTTTCTGTTTCTTATCACTCCAAAATGATTATCTAACTAGAATAATCAATTGACTATTGATTGCTTAATCCTTTAATTCTCGTGGGATCGACCTCACTTTTGTGACTTATGGATTGATGTTGATCAAGCCTATTTGACGTACTTCAAGAGTTGAAGTAGATGTTATACATACTTCAAGCATAGAGGTAGACTTAATGGGTTGGTTGATGATTGGATTTTTGACGGCTTAGAATTTCACAAATGAATTCTCGTTGCAAGTATAGTTTCTAAAACAAAAAGTTAGTTGTCACTAAAACAAACCCCTAAAATTTATAAACCGAAGTATTCAAACCTCGGGTCGTTCTCCCTAGGAATTACAATAGAGTGTCTTGTTATTGGTTGTGAGTTATTTTGGGGTTTTGATATGAAGCATGAAAGATAAATGGCAAGAAAGTAAACTAAGGCCTAAAAAGGTCTTGGCAAGGGTCGGTGGTCAAGGATTTCTATCCTAATCACTAACCACAATATGAGAATTGGCAAGGATTAATCTCATTAAATCATCCTCTAACTAGTAGTAAAGGAAAGTCAAATGAGCTATATCAATCCTAGTCCATAAGTCCTAACTCTCCACTAATTCAATTAGTGAGAACTAGAGTAAATGGCTCCCAATCATCAATTACTTGGACATTAGTAACTCAAGAGTTCCTAAGTTACCTTTCCAAGCCAAGAGTATAAAATTCTACTCTAAAATCCAACCAAGCATTTCATCAAACACTTGGAGGGTACAAAAGAAAAGCATAGTAAATTGATAACAAGAGTAGAATTAACAACAATTATTGAAAAGAATTAATAACAACAATCAAAAGAAACACATCTATTATGAATTACCTTGAATTGAATTGGAAGAAAGTAGAAGAAACAAAAGTAGATCTACAACAAAAACACAAGAACAACATAAAGGAAATTACAACAAAAGAGTAGAAGAAGAATGAATCTAACAACAAGGAATTGAGATGTAGAAGTAGAAGAAAGTAAAGATTAAAACCTAGATCTAAGAACTAATCCTAATCCTAATCCTAATTCTAGAGAGAAGTGAGAGCTTCTCTCTCTAGAAACTACTTCTAAAACTAAACTATAAACTAATGGTAACTAACATGTGTTTCCCTCTTCATTCCTTGGGTTAAATAGCATCAGAAATGAGTTGGACTGGGCCTACAAGGCTTTAGAATTCGCTGGCCACGTTTTGCTTTAAGTGAACCAGGTGGCAGCAACGGCGCATGCGCGTACTATGCACGTGCGCGCCACCATACGTGTAGCAACCGTAGCAAATTTTATATCGTTTCGAAGCCCCGGATGTTAGCTTTCCAACCCAACTAGAACCGCATCATTTGGACTTTTGTAGCTCAAGTTATGGTCGTTTAAGTGCGAAGAGGTCGGCTTGAGAGCTTTCCGGTTCTTTCATTTCTTCATGAGTTCTCCAACTTTTCATGCTTCTTTCTTCATTCCCTTGATCCAATCTTTGCCTCCTAAACCTTAAATCACTTAACAAACATATCAAGGCATCTAATGGAATCAAGGAGAATTAGATTTAGCTATTTTAAGACCTAAAAAGCATGTTTTCACTCTTAAGCACAATTAAAGGAGAAGTTATAAAACCATGCTATTTCAATGGATAAATGTGGGTAAAAGGTTATAAAATCCCCTAAATCAAGCACAAGATAAACCCTACAAATGGGGTTTATCATTGGTCCCTCATAATTATCAATATATGGTTTGTAGACAAGGATGGTGATCTCAATTCCCATGTCTTAACCAAGAGTTCTTTCCCTTTCTTTTATTAGTTCTTATAATTTATTTTCTTGTTATTTACTTTTCTGACCAATTCAAATCAAACCCCCTTGTTCTTCATAGCCAATAATTGAGCACTTCATTGCAATTCCTTGTGAGATGACCCGACGTGTGAATACTTCAGTTAATTTTCATTGGGGTTTGTACTCGTGACAACCAAACATTAAAATTTGATTTGAGGATCAATTGTCAGTTTGGAGCTATGCGTACAACGAAATTATTTTGTTAAATTCTGAACCGGTATAAATCTTCACCATCAGCATGCTAACCATTTCTCAAGTGCTTGGGGAACAAGCAACTTTCAATATCTTTGCAGGAATCATTCAATCTCTTGGAGAAAATATGCTCCATCATCTAAGGAGATAAAAAAGGATACAAAAGCCAAAGATGGTGATAACAAGGAGGAAACAAGTGGACACCGAGAGGTTGTATTGTTACATGACTATCTCTAGCCTAAATGTGTTCATTGAAAGTGTAAATGTGCCCCTTTTGATCAGTGTCCTTTTAATCATGATTCATTTGCATTAGGTTGATTTTTATTTTGGCTTTCTAGCTTAAGTACCTATATCACTCCATCTTGCTTGAATTGTATTCTTTGTTTCCTAGGCTTCAATGAAAGAAAATGTTATGAACAGAGAAGGATAAAAGTCCAATTTGGTAGAAGATTGAATAAAATCATAAGGTTATGTGGTGGTACATGCTTGAGTACTTAGTAAGTTCATAAATAAAGTGGAAGGGTAGAATGTTCCCTTAGGTATAGGCTTAGTCTACATTTTCTGAAATCCTTGTGAATAAAAAGATTCTTAGAAATAGAAAGAAAATGAAAAAGAAGAATGAAGAAAGTAGATAGCAATGAATAAGCTAGGTACCAATAGCTTGACCCCTAAGATATATATGCCTGTGATGCTTTTGAACAAGGATATGCTTGGATGATTAGGTTCTAAGGAGTGCTTCATCACTTGATAACTTGGGTTGACTAACCCGCGATTATCAACTAAAAGTCTATTATCAAGATCAACCTTGTTGCATAGCATTTAGCGACCCAAAGAGGTGCTAGGCACCAATGTCTTAAGGATTGAAATGCAAGTTATGTGCCTGTGTGCCTGTGGTGTGTATGTGTTGAGGAGAGGCTTAAGTCAGCAAGTCCTAAGAGGTGCTTCAACACCTAACACCTTGAACTAACTGGGCCGGGAATATTGACTGAAAGCTTATCATAAAGTGCTGCCTTAACACAGAGCACAAAGCTTCAATAAAAAGAATAAGCCTCTAGCAAGGAGAAAAAGAAAAGCAAAATGTTCAAACCAAAGATCAAAGAAGAAAAGGGTCTCATAAAAGCAGCAGAGTTAGTACTTAAGAGGATGCTATAACCTAGAAACCAATAAGATTATGAACTTCAAGGATGTCATACATGAAACCCCATGAACCTGTGATGCTAGGGCATCTAGGACAGTTTCACTGACCTTTTCTTTACTGTTTTAGGGTTGTTTCATGCATTTTCTTAGTGAATAAGGCAAGTTTTGGATGAAAATACACTCACACCTTGATTGAAGCAACTATTGTGAACTTTGCATGACTTCATGAGTATTTTGCTAGAATTGCATGATAAATTGATGATGCATAATCTTATGACTTTGGCTAGAGCTTTGATGCACTTTAATTGCTTGATTTCAGTGCAAAGGAAGCAAGGAAGAACCACATTAGTATTCACGTTAACCTAGTTAACATGAACACTAACGTGGAATGGTAAAGCTTGCAACGTTAGAGAGATTAAATCAAGAAATTGGGCAATTGTTCAACCTTAGAGAGATTGGACTGCCAAGGAATTGGAATCCAATCACGTAAGATTGCCAAGGAGATCAATGAATGCATTGATTGAGGAAGAGATGAGAATGAACTTGATCCAGAGAATGCAACATCTAATGAACCCAATGATTACCCCATTTCTGATCTTACCCATTCTCTTTACTTTCTGCCATTTATTTTCATGCTCATTACCCCAAATCCCCATTTAAGATTTTGCACTTTAATTTCTGTTATTTACTTTCCAATCATTTAAATTTCTGCAAGTTCTCAATCTAAATTCTGTTTAGCTCAACTAGTATATTCTTCTAACTAAAGTTGCTTGACCAATCAATCCTTGTGGGATTCGACCTCACTCTATTGTGAGTTTTACTTGACGACAATTTGGTATACTTGCCGAAGGGAAATTTGTTGAGAGACAAGTTTTCATGCATCAAGTTTATGGAGCCGTTGCCGGGGATTGATTTTGAATCAACAACGATTAAGTTTGAAGATCACTAGATTGAGCATCTTTTTTTTGTTTATTTGATTCAGGCAATTTTCTTTAGTTTGTTTTAATTTCTTCCTCATCCCCTGCACCCTTTTAATTTTTAGTTCTTTCTTTCTTTGTTGATTATAATTCTGCTCATTAACCCACTAACTATTTGATAATTTGCATCACTCACACTAACAAGTACTCTAACAAGAATAGTTTCTTCATTTTATCTCCTGTTGTGCAATTTGTCTGTTGTATGACAGGGAGAAGAGAAGGAGTTTCAACATCCTTTGATTCAGAACCTGAAAGGACCCTTTGGAGACTAAGAAGGGAAGCAAGAGGAAAAATAATTATTGGTGCTGAGGAAGAAGAGGAAGAGTATTTTGAACCCAACATGGAAGAGAATTTGGAAAACAATCATGAAGAAGAAGCTCATAATCATGCCAGAGAAGGCCATGCAAACCGTGCTGGGCAAGAAAAGAGAGTTTTAGGCTCCTATATCAATCCTAATCCAGGAAAATGTGGGAGCAGCATTTAGAAGCCCACCATACATGCCAACAATTTTGAACTAAAACCCCAGCTCATCACTCTTGTTCAGAATAATTGTTCATTTGGAGGAAGTACCCAAGAAGATCCTAATCAACATTTAACCACCTTCCTGAGGATTTGTGACAATGTGAAGTCCAATGGAGTCCATCCAGATGTCTATAGGTTGCTCTTGTTCCCTTTTTCACTCGGGGACAAGGCATCCAAATGGCTTGAATCCTTCCCAAAGGAAAGCTTAACAAATTGGGAGGATCTGGTGAACAAGTTTTTGGCAAGGTTTTACCCTCCTCAAAGGATCAACAGGCTGAGAGCTGAGGTGCACACTTTCAAGCAACAAGATGGTGAGACACTTTATGAAGCATGAGAGAGATTCAAAGACCTAACAAGAAGATGCCCACCAGAAATGTTCAATGAATAGGTCCAATGGTGGACGAAATTGTGATCACTTGTTATGTATTTATAAAGGATGTATACTCTGAGGGCATTGTTTATTTTCTTCACAATCTCGTTCAACTAACCAGCAAGTGTACTGGGTCGTCCAAGTAATAACCTTACGTGAGTAAGGGTCGAATCCACAGAGATTGTTGGTATGAAGCAAGCTATGGTCACCTTGCAAATCTCAGTTAGGCAGATTAAAATAGTTTATGGGTTTTCGAATAATTAATAATAAAAAGAAGAAATAATAAAAGGGATAGAACACTTATGCAGATTCATTGGTAGAGGTATCTTTTAAGTATATACAGCTGCTGCATGGCTCAAGCACGCCTGCTCTCCTACTGCTTCTACTCAATTCTTCTTACTCCTTTCCATGGCAAGCTTTGTATAGGGGTTCACCATCAACTGTGGCTACTTTCATTCCTCACGGGGAAATAACCTGTGCGGCTGTCACTCGCACAGCTAACCAGTCTGGAGGCATCACCCATGGCTGATGGCTACATCCCATCCTCGCAGTGAAAACTATGCAAACGCACTCTGTCACAGTACGGCTAATCACCGGTTGGTTCCCGCTCCTACTGGAATAGAATCCCTCTTTTGCGTCTGTCACCAACGCCCAGCAGGTTAAAGTTTGAAGCACGTCACGGTCACTCATGATCGGAATCCTACTCGGAACACCACAGACAAGGTTGGACTTTCCGGACTCCCAGGATCCTACTCGGAACACCACAGACAAGGTTGGACTTTCCGGATCCAGATGAATGCCGCCAACTATCTAACTTATACCACGAAGATTCTGTTGGGGAATCTAAGAGATACGCATTCAAGCTCTGTTGCATGTAGAACGGACATGGTTGTCAATCACGCGCATTCATAAGTGAGAATGATAATGAGGGTAATCTGACTCATCACATTCATCATGTTCTTGGGTACGAATGAATATCTTGGAATAAGAATAAGAGAGATTTGAATAAAAGAAGATAGAATTTCATTAATACTTGAGGTACAGCAGAGCTCCACACCCTTAATCTATGGTGTGCAGAAACTCCACCGTTGAAAATACATAAGCAAAGGGTTCAGGCATGGCCGAATGGCCAGCCCTCTCCATGATCAAGTGACCTAATAATGAAAGACTTAAAGTGGTCAAAAGATGGTCAAAAGATGTCTAATACAATAGATAAATGTCCTATATATACTAGACTAGCTGCTAGGGTTTACATGAGTAAGTAATTGATGCATAAATCCACTTCCGGGGCCCACTTGGTGTGTGCTTGGGCTGAGCTTGATGAATTCACGTGCTAAGGCATATCTTGGCGTTGAACTCTGAGTTATGACGTGTTTTGGGCGTTCAACTCCGGATCATGACGTTTTTCTGGCGTTTAACTCCAGACAGAAGCGTGTACTTGGCGTTTATCGCCAAGTTACGTCGTCATTCTTCGAATAAAGTATGGACTATTATATATTGCTGGAAAGCCCTGGATGTCTACTTTCCAACGCCGTTGAGAGCGCGCCAATTGGAGTTCTGTAGCTCCAGAAAATCCATTTCGAGTGCAGGGAGGTCAGATTCCAACAGCATCAGCAGTCCTTTTGTCAGCCTTCTTCAGAGTTTTGCTCAAATCCCTCAATTTCAGTCAGAATTTACCTGAAATCACAGAAAAACACACAAACTCATAGTAAAGTCCAGAAATGTGAATTTAACATCAAAACTAGTGAAAACATCCCTAAAAGTAGCTTAAACTTACTAAAAACTATATGAAAACAATGCCAAAAAGCGTATAAATTATCCGCTCATCACAACACCAAACTTAAATTGTTGCTTGTCCCCAAGCAACTGAAAATCAAATAGGATAAAAAGAAGAGAAAAGTCCAAAATATCAATGAATATTAATTTAATTAGATGAGCGGGACTTGTAGCTTTTTGCTTCTGAACAGTTTTGGCATCTCACTTTTTCCTTTGAAGTTTAGAGTGATTGGCTTCTCTAGGAACTTAGAATTTCAGATAGTGTTATTGACTTTCCTAGTTAGGCATGTTGATTCTTGAACACAGCTACTTTATGAGTCTTGGCCTTGGCCCTAAGCACTTTGTATTCCAGTATTACCACCGGATACACAAATGCCACAGACACATAACTGGGTGAACCTTTTCAGATTGTGACTCAGCTTTGCTAAAGTCCCCAGTTAGTGGTGTCCAGAGCTCTTAAGCACACTCTTTAGCTTTGGATCACGACTTTAACCACTCAGTCTCAAGCTTTTCACTTGGACCTTCATGACACAAGCACATGGTTAGGGACAGCTTGTTTTAGCCGCTTAGGCCTGGATTTTTAATTTCCTTGGGCCCTCCTATCCATTAATGCTCAAAGCCTTGGATCCTTGCTACCCTTGCCTTTTGGTTTTAAGGGCTATTGGCTTTTTCTGCTTGCTTTTTCTTTCTATTTATTTATTTATTTATTTTTTTTTTCTCCACTTTTTTTTTTCACTGCTTTTTCTTGCTTCAAGAATCAATTCATGAATTTTTCAGTTCATCAATAACATTTCTCTTTGTTCATCATTCTTTCAAGAGCCAACAATTTTAACACTCATAAACAACAAGATCAAAAATATGCACTGTTCAAGCATTCATTCAGAAAACAAAAATTATTGCCACCACATCAATATAATTAAATTAAATTCACTAATAATTTCGAAAATTATGTACTTCTTGTTCTTTTGAATTAAAACATTTTTCTTTTAAGAGAGGTGAAGGATTCATGGAATTATTCATAATCTTTAAGGCATGGTTACATACTAATGATCATGAAGTAAAGACACAAAAACATAGACAAACATAATACTTAAAAACCGAAAACAGAAAGAAAATAAAGAACAAAGAATGAATCCACCTCTTAGTGGCGTCTTCTTCTTGAAGTACCAATGATGTTCTTCAACTCTTCTATGTCCCTTCCTTGCCTTTGTTGCTCCTCTCTCATAGCTCTTTGATCTTCTCTTATTTCTTGGAGAGTGAGGGCGTGTTCATGGTGTTCCACCCTTAGTTGTTCCACATTATGGCTCAAGTCTTCTAAGGAAGTACTGAGTTGCTCCCAATAGTTGTTAGGAGGAAAGTGCATTCCATGAGGCATTTGTTGATGAACTTCCTCATGTTCTTCTTGAGGGCCGTGAGGAACTTCCCTTGTTTGCTCCATCCTCTTCTTTGTGATGGGCTTGTCTTCTTCAATGGAGACATCTCCATCTATGATAACTCCAGCTGAATAACATAGATGGCATATGAGGTGGGGGAAGGCTAGCCGTGCCATGTATGAAGGCTTGTCAGCTATTTTGTAGAGTTCATTGGCTATGACTTCATGGACCTCTACTTCCTCTCCAATCATGATGCTATGAATCATGATTGCCCGATCCACAGTAACTTCAGATCGGTTGCTTGTAGGGATGATGGATCTTTGGATGAACTCCAGCCATCCTCTAGCTACAGGCTTGAGGTCCAGTCTTCTTAGTTGGACCGGTTTGCCTTTGGAGTCTACTCTCCATTGGGCGCCTTCCACACAAATGTCCATTAGGACTTGGTCCAACCTTTGATTGAAGTTGACCCTCCTTGTGTAGGGGCGTTCATCACCTTGCATCATGGGTAGATGAAACGCCAACCTCACATTTTCCGGACTGAAATCTAAGTATTTCCCCCGAACCATTGTGAGATAGTTCTTTGGATTCGGGTTCATACTTTGATCATGGTTCCTTGTGATCCATGCATTAGCATAGAACTCTTGAACCATCAGTAATCCGACTTGTTGCATGGGGTTGGTTATGACTTCCCACCCTCTTCTTTGGATCTCATGTCGGATTTCCGGATACTCATTCTTTTTGAGCTTGAAGGGGACCTCAGGGATCACCCTCTTCTTTGCCACAACATCATAGAAGTGGTCTTGGTGGCTCTTGGAGATGAATCTCTCCTTTTCCCATGATTCGGAAGTGGAAGCTTTTGCCTTCCCCTTTCCTTTTCTTGAGGAAACTCCGGTCTTGGGTGCCATTGATGGTGAATGAAAAATAAAAAGCTAGGCTTTTTACCACACCAAACTTAAAATTTGCTCGTCCTCGAGCAAAAAGAAAAGAAGAGTAGAAGAAGAAGAAGAAGAGAATTTGGAAGAGAGGGAGAGAAGTGGGTTCGGCTATGTAGAGAAGAAGGGGTTATGTTGTGTGAAAATGAAGAAGAAAAGGGAGGTATTTATAGGGAGGGGGGGAGGGTTAGGTTTCGGCCATTTTGGGTGGGAATGGGTGGGAAATTGAATTTGAATGTAATGGGGGTAGGTGGGGTTTATGGGGAAGAGGAGGTTGATGTGAATGGTGAAGGTTTTTGGGAAGGGTGACATTGAAAATGAGATTTGGATTAGGAGAGTGTGAATAGGATTAAAAGAAAAGGTAGGTGGGGATCCTGTGGGGTCCACAGGTCCTGAGGTGGGGATCCTGTGGGGTCCACAGGTCCTGAGGTGAAAAGAAATACCATTCCTTCACCCTATAGGCGTGTAAATTGCCTTCATGCACCATTCTGGCGTTCAAACGCCCATTGGTGCATGTTCTGGGCGTTAAACGCCCATGTGATGCTTGATTCTGGCGTTGAACGCCAGTTTCAAGCTTGTTTCTGGCGTTCAGCGCCAGATTGTCCTCTGCGTGCACATCCTGGCGTTAAACGCCAGGATGTTGCTTGTTTTGGGCGTTCAGCGCCAGGAAGATGCTCTGTTCTGGCGTTGAACGCCCGCCAGATGCATCTTCTGGGCGCTGAACGCCGGCCCGTGCGTCCTCCAGGGTGAAAAATTTTTTCTTCTGTTTTTGACTCTGTTTTTAATTTTTTTTTATTTTTTTCGTGACTCCTCATGATCATGTACCTAATTAAACACAAAAATAACAAAGAAACAAAATAAAATAAAATTAGATAAATAAAATTGGGTTGCCTCCCAACAAGCGCTTCTTTAATGTCAATAGCTTGACAGTGGCTCTCATGGAGCCACAGAGCAATAAAGTCAATGTTGTCTAGTCCCAACACCAAACTTAGAGTTTGGATATGGGGCTTGAACACCAAACTTAGAGTTTGGTTGTGGCTTCACAACACCAAACTTAGAGTTTGACTGTGTGGGCTCTTCTTGACCTTGAATTGAGAGAAGCTCTTCATGCTTGCTCTCTTTTGTCACAGAGGGATGGCCATGTGCTTGAAACACAAGGTATTCTCCATTCAATTGAAGGACTAACTCTCCTCTGTTGACATCTATCACAGCTTCTGCTGTGGCTAGGAAAGGTCTTCCTAGGATGATGCATTCATCATCTTCCTTCCTAGTATCTAGGATTATGAAATCAGCAGGGATGTAAAAGTCTTCAACTTTTATAAGCACGTCCTCTACTATCCCATGAGCTTGTCTCACTGACTTATCTGCCAATTGTAATGAGAACAAGGCAGGTTGTGCCTCAATGATTCCTAGCTTCTCCATTACAGAGAGTGGCATAAGGTTTATCCCTGACCCAAGATCACACAGAGCTTTTTCAAAGCTCATGGTGCCAATGGTGCAAGGTATTAAGAACTTGCCAGGATCTTGTCTCTTTTGAGGTAGAGTTTCCTGAATCCAAGTATCCAAATCACCAATGAACAAGGGAGGTTCACTTTCCAAAGTCTCATTACCAAATAGCTTGGCATTCAGTTTCATGATAGCTCCTAGATATTGAGCAACTTGCTCACCAGTCACATCTTTATCCTCTTCAGAGGATGAATAATAGTTAGAGCTCATGAATGGCAGAAGGAGATTTAATGGAATCTCTATGGTCTCTGTGTGAGCCTCAGATTCCTCAGGATCCTTATTAGGAAGCTCCTTCTTGCTTGGAGGACGTCCCAGGAGATCTTCCTCACTGGGATTTTCGTCCTCCTCCTCCCTAGTGCATTCGGCCATGTTGACTAAGTCAATGGCTTTGCACTCTCCTTTTGGATTCTCTTCTGTATTGCTAGGGAGAGTACTGGGAGGAGTTTCAATAACTTTCTTACTCAGCTGGCCTACTTGTGCCTCCAAATTTCTAATGGAGGATCTGGTTTCATTCATGAAACTGAAAGTGGCCTTTGACAGATCAGAGACTATATTAGCTAAATTAGAATTATTTTGTTCAGAATTCTCTGTCTGTTGCTGAGTAGATGATGGATATGGCTTACTATTGTTCAGCCTATTGCATCCACCATTGTTAAAACCTTGTTGAGGTTTTTGTTGATCCTTCCAGGAGAAATTTGGATGATTTCTCCATGATGGGTTATAGGTATTTCCATATGGTTCACCCATGTAATTAACCTCTGCCATGGCAGGGTTCTCAGGATCATAAGCTTCTTCAGAAGCTATCTCTCTAGTACTGTTGGATGCATGTTGCAATCCATTCAGATTTTGAGAGATCATGTTGACCTGTTGAGTCAACACTTTGTTCTGAGCCAGTATGGCATTCAGAGCATCAATTTCAAGAACTCCCTTCTTCTGAGGGACCCCATTATTCACGGAATTCCTCTCAGAGGTATACATGAACTGGTTGTTTGCAACCATGTCAATGAGTTCTTGAGCCTCTTCAGGCGTTTTCTTCAGGTGAATAGATCCACCTGCAGAATGGTCCAGTGACATTTTCGAAAATTCAGAGAGACCATAATAGAATATATCTAGTAGGGTCCATTCAGAAAACATGTCAGATGGACATCTCTTGGTCAGCTGCTTGTATCTTTCCCAAGCTTCATAGAGGGATTCACCATCTTTTTGTTTGAAGGTTTGAACATCCACTCTCAGCTTGCTCAGCTTTTGAGGAGGAAAGAACTTATCTAAGAAGGCAGTGACCAGCTTATCCCAGGAGTCCAGGCTATCCTTAGGTTGTGAATCCAACCATATTCTAGCTCTGTCTCTTACAGCAAAAGGGAAAAGCATAAGTCTGTAGACTTCAGGATTAACTCCATTCGTCTTTATAGTATCACATACTTGCAAGAATTCAGTTAAAAACTGATAAGGATCTTCAGATGGAAGTCCATAAAACTTGCAGTTTTGTTGCATCAAAGCAACTAGTTGAGGCTTAAGCTCAAAGTTATTGGCTCCAATGGCAGGAATGGAGATGCTTCTTCCATCAAATTTGGATGTTGGCTTTGTGAAGTCACCAAGCATTCTCCTTGCATTATTATTATTATTTTCGGCCATCTCCTTCTCTTGTTCGAAAATTTCTGAAAGGTTGTTTCTGGATTGTTGTAATTTAGCTTCTCTTAATTTTCTCTTCAGAGTCCTTTCAGGTTCTGGATCAGCTTCAACAAGAGTGCCTTTATCCTTGTTCCTGCTCATAAGAAAGAGAAGAAGACAAGAAAAGAAAGAGGAATACTCTATGTCACAGTATAGAGATTCCTTTATGTTAGTAGAAGAAGAAAGGGGTAGAAGAAGAGTGGAAAAGAAACACAACTGTGAGGATGGCAGAGATGTGAGATGAGATGTTAGGATATGAATGAAGAGAGGTGAGGAGAAGTGTTAGTAATTAAATAATTAAAATAGAAAAAGAAAAGAAGATTTTTGAAAATAATTTTGAAAAAGAGGTTAGTAATTTTCGAAAATTAAAGATAAGATGAGATTAAAATTAAAATTTAAAACAAAAAGAATTTTTTTTTTGAAAAAGAGAGGGAGAATTTTCGAAAATTTAGAGAGGGAAAAGTAGTTAGGTGGTTTTGAAAAAGATAAGAAACAAACAAGGAGTTAGTTAGTTGATTGAAAAAGATTTGAAATCAAGTTTTGAAAAAGATAAGAAGATAAGAGGTTAGATAAGATATTTTGAAATCAAATTTTGAAAAAGATAAAATTTTTTGAAAAAGATAAGATAAAAGATAAAAAGATATATTTGAAAAAGATATTTAAAAAAAAAGATTTAATTTTAAAAATTACTTAACTAACAAGAAACTACAAGATAAGATTCTAGAACTTAAAGATTGAACCTTTCTTAACAAGAAAGTAACAAACTTCAAATTTTTGAACCAATCACATTAATTGTTAGCTAATTTTTCGAAAATTGGATAAAAAGATAAGAAAAAGATTTTGAAAATATTTTGAAAAATATTTTTGAAATTTTCGAAAATAATAAAAAAAAATGAAAAAGATATGATTTTTGAAAAAGATTTTGAAAAGATAAGATTTTTAAAATTGAAATTTTGACTTGACTTGTAAGAAACAACTAATTTTGAAAATTTTTGACCAAGTCAATCCCAAAATTTCGAAATTTTGGAGGGAAATAAGGAAAAGATATTTTTGAAATCAAATTTTGAATGAAAAACACAAAAATGACCCAAAACATGAAAATTTTGGATCAAGACACAAGATGCATGCAAGAATGCTATGAATGTCAAGATGAACACCAAGAACACTATGAAGATCATGATGAACATCAAGAACATAATTTTGAAAAATTTTTGATGCAAAGAAAACATGCAAGACACTAAACTTAGAAATCTTTAATGCATGAAAATTATGAATGCAAAAATGCACATGAAAAACAACAAAAGACACAAAACAAGAAATCATCAAGATCAAACAAGAGGACTTGTCAAGAACAACTTGAAGATCATGAAGAACACTATGAATGCATGAATTTTCGAAAACAATGCAAGAAAAATTTTAAAAGCATGCACTTGACACCAAACTTAAAAATTAACACAAGACTCAAACAAGAAACACAAAATATTTTTGATTTTTATGATTTTCTAATTTTTTTTTGTATTTTTATTGATTTTTTTCGAAAAACATTTTTGGAAAAACGAAAAATAAAAGAAAAATTTTGAAAAAGATTTTTGAAAAGAAAATTACCTAATCTGAGCAACAAGATGAACCGTCAGTTGTCCATACTCGAACAATCCCCGGCAACGGCGCCAAAAACTTGGTGGACGAAATTGTGATCACTTGTTATGTATTTATAAAGGATGTATACTCTGAGGGCATTGTTTATTTTCTTCACAATCTCGTTCAACTAACCAGCAAGTGTACTGGGTCGTCCAAGTAATAACCTTACGTGAGTAAGGGTCGAATCCACAGAGATTGTTGGTATGAAGCAAGCTATGGTCACCTTGCAAATCTCAGTTAGGCAGATTAAAATAGTTTATGGGTTTTCGAATAATTAATAATAAAAAGAAGAAATAATAAAAGGGATAGAACACTTATGCAGATTCATTGGTAGAGGTATCTTTTAAGTATATACAGCTGCTGCATGGCTCAAGCACGCCTGCTCTCCTACTGCTTCTACTCAATTCTTCTTACTCCTTTCCATGGCAAGCTTTGTATAGGGGTTCACCATCAACTGTGGCTACTTTCATTCCTCACGGGGAAATAACCTGTGCGGCTGTCACTCGCACAGCTAACCAGTCTGGAGGCATCACCCATGGCTGATGGCTACATCCCATCCTCGCAGTGAAAACTATGCAAACGCACTCTGTCACAGTACGGCTAATCACCGGTTGGTTCCCGCTCCTACTGGAATAGAATCCCTCTTTTGCGTCTGTCACCAACGCCCAGCAGGTTAAAGTTTGAAGCACGTCACGGTCACTCATGATCGGAATCCTACTCGGAACACCACAGACAAGGTTGGACTTTCCGGACTCCCAGGATCCTACTCGGAACACCACAGACAAGGTTGGACTTTCCGGATCCAGATGAATGCCGCCAACTATCTAACTTATACCACGAAGATTCTGTTGGGGAATCTAAGAGATACGCATTCAAGCTCTGTTGCATGTAGAACGGACATGGTTGTCAATCACGCGCATTCATAAGTGAGAATGATAATGAGGGTAATCTGACTCATCACATTCATCATGTTCTTGGGTACGAATGAATATCTTGGAATAAGAATAAGAGAGATTTGAATAAAAGAAGATAGAATTTCATTAATACTTGAGGTACAGCAGAGCTCCACACCCTTAATCTATGGTGTGCAGAAACTCCACCGTTGAAAATACATAAGCAAAGGGTTCAGGCATGGCCGAATGGCCAGCCCTCTCCATGATCAAGTGACCGAATAATGAAAGACCTAAAGTGGTCAAAAGATGGTCAAAAGATGTCTAATACAATAGATAAATGTCCTATATATACTAGACTAGCTGCTAGGGTTTACATGAGTAAGTAATTGATGCATAAATCCACTTCTGGGGCCCACTTGGTGTGTGCTTGGGCTGAGCTTGATGAATTCACGTGCTAAGGCATATCTTGGCGTTGAACTCTGAGTTATGACGTGTTTTGGGCGTTCAACTCCGGATCATGACGTTTTTCTGGCGTTTAACTCCAGACAGAAGCGTGTACTTGGCGTTTAACGCCAAGTTACGTCGTCATTCTTCGAATAAAGTATGGACTATTATATATTGCTGGAAAGCCCTGGATGTCTACTTTCCAACGCCGTTGAGAGCGCGCCAATTGGAGTTCTGTAGCTCCAGAAAATCCATTTCGAGTGCAGGGAGGTCAGATTCCAACAGCATCAGCAGTCCTTTTGTCAGCCTTCTTCAGAGTTTTGCTCAAATCCCTCAATTTCAGTCAGAATTTACCTGAAATCACAGAAAAACACACAAACTCATAGTAAAGTCCAGAAATGTGAATTTAACATCAAAACTAGTGAAAACATCCCTAAAAGTAGCTTAAACTTACTAAAAACTATATGAAAACAATGCCAAAAAGCGTATAAATTATCCGCTCATCATCCAACATCACATCTTCTATGAAGGTCTTTCCTATGAGTCAAAGAAGGCTGTGGATCATTCATCAGGAGGCTCTCTAAACAAGAAGAAAACCATTAAAGTAGTCATAGATGTCATTGAATCAGTTGTTGAGAATGACTACTTCTATGCCTCCGAAAGAAGTAACACTAGAGGAGTAATAGAGCTGAACCACATGGATGCATTTTTAGCTCAAAATAAGATGATCACCAAGCAGCTAGCAGATCTTACCAAGAAGGTGGATGAGAACCAAGTTGCAGCAGCCATCACCTCATCATCAGCTCAAGAAGGAGTAAACATAGGAGAAGAAAGTGACTGGGAGCAAGCCAACTATGTTAGAAACTCACCTAGACAAGTCCATGATCCATACTCCAAAACTTACAACTCTGGATGGAGAAATCACCCCAACTTTGGATAGGGATATCAACAAGACCAAGGGCAAGATCAGAGACGCCACAACCTCAACTCCAATAATAATGCAACTCATCAAAACACCTCACAGAGATACTACCAACATCCATCTAACCAACCTTCTCAACCACCTAATCTCAACCCACCATCATTAACAGATGATAGGCTCTCAAAGATTGAGGCTCTACTTGAAAACTTATGCAGAGAAGTCCAAGACAACAAAGTGTTTAAGGAAGAAGTGCGAGCCAATATCAAGAACCAAGGAGAAAACATGAAGAGATTGGAGTCCCAAGTAGGGTATCTATCTCAACAAATTCCCAAACCCATTGATGGATTCCCCAGTGATACAGAGAAGAATCCAAAAGGAGAAATAAAGAAAGTGAGATGGGAAGAATGCAAAATGATAACCACAGGTGACGAGGGGAGTATGGATGGAGTAGAACACCTCCAAAATAATCAAAAGGAAAACTAAGAGGAAAGAAGATATACACCCCAACCTACATCCAAGGAAGAGCTGAAGAAAAAGGAGGTATTGAACCCATATGCACCTTTTCCCCACAGGCTTAAAGGTGGTGTAGCAGGGAGAATGTATTCAATGTTCCTTGATATGTTTGCATCTCTTGATGTAAATATACCATTTCTTAAAGCCCTCCAGCAAATTCCTTTCTACATCAAGTATATAAAAGAGCTACTAGCCAAAAAAAGTCCATTGAAGAGTGGACAAACAATAAAGATGAACAGGGATTGTAGTGCTCTCATTCAACCAGGGCCACCCACAAAGAAGGAGGATCCAAGGAGTTTCCACATTCCTTGTGCCATAGGAGAAACAATGATTGACAAAGGGCTTTGTGACTTGGGAGCAAGCATCAACTTAATGCCTCTCTCCCTCATGAAGATGCTCCAAATCAATGAACTAACTCCTACTGATGTAATTATCAGATTGACTGATAAAACTCAAAAACAAGCAATAGGAGTGGTTGAAAATGTGCTTGTGAAGGTTGGGAGCTACTATCTTCCCACAGATTTTGTTTTTCTGGAAATGGATGAGAATCCTATTTACCCCATCATCCTGAGAAGACCATTCCTAGCCACAGCCAGAGCACTCATAGATGTAGAGCGAGGAGAGCTAGTACTGAGAATACATGATGAGCAGCTCACTTTCAATGTTTTCAACCTCTCACAAGAAGCAAATCAAGAAAACAAAGAATCAGGAGAAGAGCAGAATGAAGCACTGATGCAAGAAACAAGAAAACAAGCACAAACAACACAATTGGAAACCCCATCAGTTGGGAAGCCATGTATTCAAGAAGAACCTCATTCAAAGGTAACTCAAGGGAAGCTGAGCAAATCAGAGTCATGCAAAGCTAGCAACAAAGAGTCCTTAGAGAAAGAGTCTATAGAAAGCAAGAGAGTATCAAGAGGTATGGTGGACGAAATTGTGATCACTTGTTATGTATTTATAAAGGATGTATACTCTGAGGGCATTGTTTATTTTCTTCACAATCTCGTTCAACTAACCAGCAAGTGTACTGGGTCGTCCAAGTAATAACCTTACGTGAGTAAGGGTCGAATCCACAGAGATTGTTGGTATGAAGCAAGCTATGGTCACCTTGCAAATCTCAGTTAGGCAGATTAAAATAGTTTATGGGTTTTCGAATAATTAATAATAAAAAGAAGAAATAATAAAAGGGATAGAACACTTATGCAGATTCATTGGTAGAGGTATCTTTTAAGTATATACAGCTGCTGCATGGCTCAAGCACGCCTGCTCTCCTACTGCTTCTACTCAATTCTTCTTACTCCTTTCCATGGCAAGCTTTGTATAGGGGTTCACCATCAACTGTGGCTACTTTCATTCCTCACGGGGAAATAACCTGTGCGGCTGTCACTCGCACAGCTAACCAGTCTGGAGGCATCACCCATGGCTGATGGCTACATCCCATCCTCGCAGTGAAAACTATGCAAACGCACTCTGTCACAGTACGGCTAATCACCGGTTGGTTCCCGCTCCTACTGGAATAGAATCCCTCTTTTGCGTCTGTCACCAACGCCCAGCAGGTTAAAGTTTGAAGCACGTCACGGTCACTCATGATCGGAATCCTACTCGGAACACCACAGACAAGGTTGGACTTTCCGGACTCCCAGGATCCTACTCGGAACACCACAGACAAGGTTGGACTTTCCGGATCCAGATGAATGCCGCCAACTATCTAACTTATACCACGAAGATTCTGTTGGGGAATCTAAGAGATACGCATTCAAGCTCTGTTGCATGTAGAACGGACATGGTTGTCAATCACGCGCATTCATAAGTGAGAATGATAATGAGGGTAATCTGACTCATCACATTCATCATGTTCTTGGGTACGAATGAATATCTTGGAATAAGAATAAGAGAGATTTGAATAAAAGAAGATAGAATTTCATTAATACTTGAGGTACAGCAGAGCTCCACACCCTTAATCTATGGTGTGCAGAAACTCCACCGTTGAAAATACATAAGCAAAGGGTTCAGGCATGGCCGAATGGCCAGCCCTCTCCATGATCAAGTGACCGAATATTGAAAGACTTAAAGTGGTCAAAAGATGTCTAATACAATAGATAAATGTCCTATATATACTAGACTAGCTTCTAGGGTTTACATGAGTAAGTAATTGATGCATAAATCCACTTCCGGGCCCACTTGGTGTGTGCTTGGGCTGAGCTTGATGAATTCACGTGCTAAGGCATATCTTGGCGTTGAACTCTGAGTTATGACGTGTTTTGGGCGTTCAACTCCGGATCATGACGTTTTCTGGCGTTTAACTCAGAAGACGTGTATTGGCGTTTAACTCCGATCATGACGTTTTTCTGGCCTGGCGTTACTCAACAGGGTACTGCGTTACGCAAGTTACGTCGTCATTCTTCGAATAAAGTATGACTATTATATATTGCTGGAAAGCCCTGGATGTCTACTTTCCAACGCCGTTGAGAGCGCGCCAATTGGAGTTCTGTAGCTCCAGAAAATCCATTTCGAGTGCAGGGAGGTCAGATTCCAACAGCATCAGCAGTCCTTTTGTCAGCCTTCTTCAGAGTTTTGCTCAAATCCCTCAATTTCAGTCAGAATTTACCTGAAATCACAGAAAAACACACAAACTCATAGTAAAGTCCAGAAATGTGAATTTAACATCAAAACTAGTGAAAACATCCCTAAAAGTAGCTTAAACTTACTAAAAACTATATGAAAACAATGCCAAAAAGCGTATAAATTATCCGCTCATCACAACACCAAACTTAAATTGTTGCTTGTCCCCAAGCAACTGAAAATCAAATAGGATAAAAAGAAGAAAATATACTATAAAGTCCAAAATATCAATGAATATTAATTTAATTAGATGAGCGGGACTTGTAGCTTTTTGCTTCTGAACAGTTTTGGCATCTCACTTTTTCCTTTGAAGTTTAGAGTGATTGGCTTCTCTAGGAACTTAGAATTTCAGATAGTGTTATTGACTTTCCTAGTTAGGCATGTTGATTCTTGAACACAGCTACTTTATGAGTCTTGGCCTTGGCCCTAAGCACTTTGTCTTCCAGTATTACCACCGGATACACAAATGCCACAGACACATAACTGGGTGAACCTTTTCAGATTGTGACTCAGCTTTGCTAAAGTCCCCAGTTAGTGGTGTCCAGAGCTCTTAAGCACACTCTTTAGCTTTGGATCACGACTTTAACCACTCAGTCTCAAGCTTTTCACTTGGACCTTCATGACACAAGCACATGGTTAGGGACAGCTTGTTTTAGCCGCTTAGGCCTGGATTTTTAATTTCCTTGGGCCCTCCTATCCATTAATGCTCAAAGCCTTGGATCCTTGCTACCCTTGCCTTTTGGTTTTAAGGGCTATTGGCTTTTTCTGCTTGCTTTTTCTTTCTATTTATTTATTTATTTTTTTTTCGCCACTTTTTTTTTTTCACTGCTTTTTCTTGCTTCAAGAATCAATTCATGAATTTTTCAGTTCATCAATAACATTTCTCTTTGTTCATCATTCTTTCAAGAGCCAACAATTTTAACACTCATAAACAACAAGATCAAAAATATGCACTGTTCAAGCATTCATTCAGAAAACAAAAATTATTGCCACCACATCAATATAATTAAATTAAATTCACTAATAATTTCGAAAATTATGTACTTCTTGTTCTTTTGAATTAAAACATTTTTCTTTTAAGATAGGTGAAAGACTAATGGATTTTATTCATAGCTTTAAGGCATGGTTTACACACTAATGATCATGAAGTAGAAACACAAAAACATAGATAAACATAACACTTAAAAACCGAAAACAGAAAGAAAATAAAGAACAAGGAATGAATCCACCTCTTAGTGGCGTCTTCTTCTTGAAGTACCAATGATGTTCTTCAACTCTTCTATGTCCCTTCCTTGCCTTTGTTGCTCCTCTCTCATAGCTCTTTGATCTTCTCTTATTTCTTGGAGAGTGAGGGCGTGTTCATGGTGTTCCACCCTTAGTTGTTCCACATTATGGCTCAAGTCTTCTAAGGAGGTACTGAGTTGCTCCCAATAGTTGTTAGGAGGAAAGTGCATTCCATGAGGCATTTGTTGATGAACTTCCTCATGTTCTTCTTGAGGGCCGTGAGGAACTTCCTTTGTTTGCTCCATCCTCTTCTTTGTGATGGGCTTGTCTTCTTCAATGGAGACATCTCCATCTATGATAAATCCAGCTGAATAACATAGATGGCATATGAGGTGGGGGAAGGCTAGCCGTGCCATGTATGAAGGCTTGTCAGCTATTTTGTAGAGTTCATTGGCTATGACTTCATGAACCTCTACTTCCTCTCCAATCATGATGCTATGAATCATGATGCCCGATCCACAGTAACTTCAGATCGGTTGCTTGTAGGGATGATGGATCTTTGGATGAACTCCAGCCATCCTCTAGCTACAGGCTTGAGGTCCAGTCTTCTTAGTTGGACCGGTTTGCCTTTGGAGTCTACTCTCCATTGGGCGCCTTCCACACAAATGTCCATTAGGACTTGGTCCAACCTTTGATTGAAGTTGACCCTCCTTGTGTAGGGGCGTTCATCACCTTGCATCATGGGTAGATGAAACGCCAACCTCACATTTTCCGGACTGAAATCTAAGTATTTCCCCCGAACCATTGTGAGATAGTTCTTTGGATTCGGGTTCATACTTTGATCATGGTTCCTTGTGATCCATGCATTAGCATAGAACTCTTGAACCATCAGTAATCCGACTTGTTGCATGGGGTTGGTTATGACTTCCCACCCTCTTCTTTGGATCTCATGTCGGATTTCCGGATACTCATTCTTTTTGAGCTTGAAGGGACCTCAGGGATCACCCTCTTCTTTGCCACAACATCATAGAAGTGGTCTTGGTGGCTCTTGGAGATGAATCTCTCCTTTTCCCATGATTCGGAAGTGGAAGCTTTTGCCTTCCCCTTTCCTTTTCTTGAGGAAACTCCGGTCTTGGGTGCCATTGATGGTGAATGAAAAATAAAAAGCTAGGCTTTTTACCACACCAAACTTAAAATTTGCTCGTCCTCGAGCAAAAAGAAAAGAAGAGTAGAAGAAGAAGAAGAAGAGAATTTGGAAGAGAGGGAGAGAAGTGGGTTCGGCTATGTAGAGAAGAAGGGGTTATGTTGTGTGAAAATGAAGAAGAAAAGGGAGGTATTTATAGGGAGGGGGGAGGGTTAGGTTTCGGCCATTTTGGGTGGGAATGGGTGGGAAATTGAATTTGAATGTAATGGGGGTAGGTGGGGTTTATGGGGAAGAGGAGGTTGATGTGAATGGTGAATGTTTTTGGGAAGGGTGACATTGAAAATGAGATTTGGATTAGGAGAGTGTGAATAGGATTAAAAGAAAAGGTAGGTGGGGATCCTGTGGGGTCCACAGGTCCTGAGGTGAAAAGAAATACCATTCCTTCACCCTATAGGCGTGTAAATTGCCTTCATGCACCATTCTGGCGTTCAAACGCCCATTGGTGCATGTTCTGGGCGTTAAACGCCCATGTGATGCTTGATTCTGGCGTTGAACGCCAGTTTCAAGCTTGTTTCTGGCGTTCAGCGCCAGATTGTCCTCTGCGTGCGCATCCTGGCGTTAAACGCCAGGATGTTGCTTGTTTTGGGCGTTCAGCGCCAGGAAGATGCTCTGTTCTGGCGTTGAACGCCCGCCAGATGCATCTTCTGGGCGCTGAACGCCGGCCCGTGCGTCCTCCAGGGTGAAAAATTTTTTCTTCTGTTTTTGACTCTGTTTTTAATTTTTTTTGATTTTTTTCGTGACTCCTCATGATCATGTACCTAATTAAACACAAAAATAACAAAGAAACAAAATAAAATAAAATTAGATAAATAAAATTGGGTTGCCTCCCAACAAGCGCTTCTTTAATGTCAATAGCTTGACAGTGGCTCTCATGGAGCCACAGAGCAATCAAGTCAATGTTGTCTAGTCCCAACACCAAACTTAGAGTTTGGATATGGGGTTTGAACACCAAACTTAGAGTTTGGTTGTGGCTTCACAACACCAAACTTAGAGTTTGACTGTGTGGGCTCTTCTTGACCTTGAACTGAGAGAAGCTCTTCATGCTTGCTCTCTTTTGTCACAGAGGGATGGCCATGTGCTTGAAACACAAGGTATTCTCCATTCAATTGAAGGACTAACTCTCCTCTGTTGACATCTATCACAGCTTCTGCTGTGGCTAGGAAAGGTCTTCCTAGGATGATGCATTCATCATCTTCCTTCCTAGTATCTAGGATTATGAAATCAGCAGGGATGTAAAAGTCTTCAACTTTTATAAGCACGTCCTCTACTATCCCATGAGCTTGTCTCACTGACTTATCTGCCAATTGTAATGAGAACAAGGCAGGTTGTGCCTCAATGATTCCTAGCTTCTCCATTACATAGAGTGGCATAAGGTTTATCCCTGACCCAAGATCACACAGAGCTTTTTCAAAGCTCATGGTGCCAATGGTGCAAGGTATTAAGAACTTGCCAGGATCTTGTCTCTTTTGAGGTAGAGTTTCCTGAATCCAAGTATCCAATCACCAATGAACAAGGGAGGTTCACTTTCCAAAGTCTCATTACCAAATAGCTTGGCATTCAGTTTCATGATAGCTCCTAGATATTGAGCAACTTGCTCACCAGTCACATCTTCATCCTCTTCAGAGGATGAATAATAGTTAGAGCTCATGAATGGCAGAAGGAGATTTAATGGAATCTCTATGGTCTCTGTGTGAGCCTCAGATTCCTCAGGATCCTTATTAGGAAGCTCCTTCTTGCTTGGAGGACGTCCCAGGAGATCTTCCTCACTGGGATTTTCGTCCTCCTCCTCCCTAGTGCATTCGGCCATGTTGACTAAGTCAATGGCTTTGCACTCTCCTTTTGGATTCTCTTCTGTATTGCTTGGGAGAGTACTGGGAGGAGTTTCAATAACTTTCTTACTCAGCTGACCCACTTGTGCTTCCAGATTTCTAATGGAAGATCTGGTTTCATTCATGAAACTGAAAGTGGCCTTTGACAGATCAGAGACTATATTGGCTAATTTAGAATTATTTTGTTCAGAGTTCTCTGTCTGTTGCTGAGAAGATGATGGATATGGCTTACTATTATTCAGCCTATTGCGTCCACCATTGTTAAACCTTGTTGAGGTTTTTGTTGATCCTTCCAGGAGAAATTTGGATGATTTCTCCATGATGGGTTATAGGTATTTCCATATGGTTCACCCATGTAATTAACCTCTGCCATGGCAGGGTTCTCAGGATCATAAGCTTCTTCAGAAGCTGCCTCTCTAGTACTGTTGGATGCATGTTGCAATCCATTCAGATTTTGAGAGATCATGTTGACCTGTTGAGTCAACACTTTGTTCTGAGCCAGTATGGCATTCAGAGCATCAATTTCAAGAACTCCTTCTTCTGAGGACCCCATTATTCACGGAATTCCTCTCAGAGGTATACATGAACTGGTTGTTTGCAACCATGTCAATGAGTTCTTGAGCCTCTTCAGGCGTTTTCTTCAGGTGAATAGATCCACCTGCAGAATGGTCCAGTGACATTTTCGAAAATTCAGAGAGACCATAATAGAATATATCTAGTAGGGTCCATTCTGAAAACATGTCAGATGGACATCTCTTGGTCAGCTGCTTGTATCTTTCCCAAGCTTCATAGAGGGATTCACCATCTTTTTGTTTGAAGGTTTGAACATCCACTCTCAGCTTGCTCAGCTTTTGAGGAGGAAAGAACTTATCTAAGAAGGCAGTGACCAGCTTATCCCAGGAGTCCAGGCTATCCTTAGGTTGTGAATCCAACCATATTCTAGCTCTGTCTCTTACAGCAAAAGGGAAAAGCATGAGTCTGTAGACTTCAGGATTAACTCCATTCGTCTTTACAGTATCACAGACTTGCAAGAATTCAGTTAAAACTGATAAGGATCTTCAGATGGAAGTCCATAAAACTTGCAGTTTTGTTGCATTAATGCAACTAGTTGAGGCTTAAGCTCAAAGTTATTGGCTCCAATGGCAGGAATGGAGATGCTTCTTCCATCAAATTTGGATGTTGGCTTTGTGAAGTCACCAAGCATTCTCCTTGCATTATTATTATTATTATTTTCGGCCATCTCCTTCTCTTGTTCGAAAATTTCTGAAAGGTTGTTTCTGGATTGTTGTAATTTAGCTTCTCTTAATTTTCTCTTCAGAGTCCTTTCAGGTTCTGGATCAGCTTCAACAAGAGTGCCTTTATCCTTGTTCCTGCTCATAAGAAAGAGAAGAAGACAAGAAAAGAAAGAGGAATCCTCTATGTCACAGTATAGAGATTCCTTTATGTTAGTAGAAGAAGAAAGGGGTAGAAGAAAGAAAAGAAGGAGGATATGAGATGTTGGATAGATGAAGAGAGGTGAGAGAAGTGTTAGTAATTAAATAATTAAATAGAAAAAGAAAAGAAGATTTTCGAAAATAATTTTGAAAAAGAGGTTAGTATTTTCGAAAATTAAAGATAAATAATTAAAATTAAAATTTAAAACAAAAAGAATTTTTGAAAAAGAGAGGGAGAATTTTCGAAAATTAGAGAGGGAAAAGTAGTTAGGTGGTTTTGAAAAAGATAAGAAACAAACAAAAGTTAGTTAGTTGATTGAAAAAGATTTGAAATCAAATTTGAAAAAGATAAGAAGATAAGAAGTTAGATAAGATATTTTGAAATCAAATTTTGAAAAAGATAAAATTTTTGAAAAAGATAAGATAAAAGATAAAAAGATATATTTGAAAAAGATATTTAAAAAGATTTAATTTTAAAATTACTTAACTAACAAGAAACTACAAGATAAGATTCTAGAACTTAAAGATTGAACCTTTCTTAACAAGAAAGTAACAAACTTCAAATTTTTGAACCAATCACATTAATTGTTAGCTAATTTTCGAAAATTTGATAAAAAGATAAGAAAAAGATTTTGAAAATATTTTGAAAATATTTTGAAATTTTCGAAAATTATAAAAAAAATGAAAAAGATATGATTTTTGAAAAAGATTTTGAAAAGATAAGATTTTTAAAATTGAAATTTTGACTTGACTTGTAAGAAACAACTAATTTTAAAAATTTTTGACCAAGTCAACCCAAAATTTCGAAATTTGGAGGAAAATAAGGAAAAGATATTTTTGATTTAAATTTTAATGAAAAACACAAAAATGACCCAAAACATGAAAATTTTGGATCAAGACACAAGATGCATGCAAGAATGCTATGAATGTCAAGATGAACACCAAGAACACTTTGAAGATCATGATGAACATCAAGAACATAATTTTGAAAAATTTTTGATGCAAAGAAAACATGCAAGACACCAAACTTAGAATTTTTAATGCATGGAAAATATGAATGCAAAAGTGCACATGAAAAACAACAAAAGACACAAAACAAGAAATCATCAAGATCAAACAAGAGGACTTGTCAAGAACAACTTGAAGATCATGAAGAACACTATGAATGCATGAGATTTTCGAAAAAATGCAAGAAAAATTTTAAAGCATGCAATTGACACCAAACTTAAAAATTAACACAATACTCAAACAAGAAACACAAAATATTTTTGATTTTTATGATTTTCTAATTTTTTTGTATTTTTATTGATTTTTTTCGAAAAACATTTTTGGAAAAACGAAAAATAAAAGAAAAATTTTGAAAAAGATTTTGAAAAGAAAATTACCTAATCTGAGCAACAAGATGAACCGTCAGTTGTCCATACTCGAACAATCCCCGGCAACGGCGCCAAAAACTTGGTGGACGAAATTGTGATCACTTGTTCTTTATTTAGGATGTATACTCTGAGGGCATTGTTTATTTTCACAACTCCGTTCAACTAACCAGCAAGTGTACTGGGTCGTCCAAGTAATAAACCTTACGTGAGTAAGGGTCGAATCCACAGAGATTGTTGGTATGAAGCAAGCTATGGTCACCTTGCAAATCTCAGTCAGGCAGATTAAAATAGTTTATGGGTTTCGAAAACAGAAATAATGAAAGGGATAAAGATACTTATGCAGGTTCATTGGTAGGAATTTCAGATAAGCATGTGGAGATGCTGTAGAGCCAAGGACGCCTGCTCTCCTACTGCTTCTACTCAATCCTTCTTACTCCTTTCCATGGCAAGCTTTGTATAGGGGTTCACCATCAACTGTGGCTACTTTCTTCCTCTCGGGGAAATACCCTGTGCGGCTGTCACTCGCACAGCTAACCAGTCTGGAGGCATCACCCATGGCTAATGGCTACATCCCATCCTCGCAGTGAAAACTAATGCACGCACTCTGTCACAGTACGGCTAATCACCGGTTGGTTCCCGCTCCTACTGGAATAGAATCCCTCTTTTGCGTCTGTCACTAACGCCCAGCAGGTTAAAGTTTGAAGCACGTCACAGTCATTCATTACCGGAATCCTACTCGGAATACCACAGACAAGGTTAGACTTTCCGGATTCCCAGGATCCTACTCGGAATACCACAGACAAGGTGAGACTTTCCGGATCCTCATAAATGCCGCCATCTATCTAGCTTATACCACGAAGATTCTGTTGGGGAATCTAAGAGATACGCATTCAAGCTCTGTTGCATGTAGAACGGAAGTGGTTGTCAATCACTCACATTCATAAGTGAGAATAATAATGAGGGTAATCTGACTCATACATTCATCATGTTCTTGGGTACGAATGAATATCTTGGAATAAGAATAAGAGAGATTTGAATAAAAGATAATAGAATTCATTAATACTTGAGGTACAGCAGAGCTCCACACCCTTAATCTATGGTGTGCAGAAACTCCACCGTTGAAAATACATAAGCAAAGAGTTCAGGCATGGCCGAATGGCCAGCCCTCTCTAACGTGATCCAGGATTCAAAATACAATCCAGGATGTCTAATACAATAGATAAATGTCCTATATATACTAGACTAGCTACTAGGGTTTACATGAGTAAGTAATTGATGCATAAATCCACTTCCGGGGCCCACTTGGTGTATGCTTGGGCTGAGCTTGATCATTCCACGAGCTAAGGCATTTCTTGGCGTTAAACTTGAGTTATGACGTGTTTTGGGCGTTTAACTCCGGATCATGACGTTTTTCTGGCGTTTAACTCCAGACAGCAGCGTGTACTTGGCGTTTAACGCCAAGTTACGTCGTCATTCTTCGAATAAAGTATGGACTATTATATATTCTGGAAAGCCCTGGATGTCTACTTTCCAACGCCGTTGAGAGCGCGCCAATTGGAGTTCTGTAGCTCCAGAAAATCCATTTCGAGTGCAGGGAGGTCAGATTCCAACAGCATCAGCAGTCCTTTTGTCAGCCTTCTTCAGAGTTTTGCTCAAATCCCTCAATTTCAGTCAGAATTTACCTGAAATCACAGAAAAACACACAAACTCATAGTAAAGTCCAGAAATGTGAATTTAACATAAAAACTAATGAAAACATCCCTAAAAGTAGCTTAAACTTACTAAAAACTATATAAAACAATGCCAAAAAGCGTATAAATTATCCGCTCATCACAACACCAAACTTAAATTGTTGCTTGTCCCCAAGCAACTGAAAATCAAATAGGATAAAAAGAAGAGAATATACTATAAAGTCCAAAATATCAATGAATATTAATTTAATTAGATGAGCGGGACTTGTAGCTTTTTGCTTCTGAACAGTTTTGGCATCTCACTTTTTCCTTTGTAGTTCAGAGTGATTGGCTTCTCTAGGAACTTAGAATTTCAGATAGTGTTATTGACTTTCCTAGTTAGGCATGTTGATTCTTGAACACAGCTACTTATGAGTCTTGGCTGTGGCCCTAAGCACTTTGTCTTCCAGTATTACCACCGGATACACAAATGCCACAGACACATACTGGGTGAACCTTTTCAGATTGTGACTCAGCTTTGCTAAAGTCCCCAGTTAGTGGTGTCCAGAGCTCTTAAGCACACTCTTTAGCTTTGGATCACGACTTTAACCATTCAGTCTCAAGCTTTTCACTTGGACCTTCATGACACAAGCACATGGTTAGGGACAGCTTGATTTAGCCGCTTAGGCCTGGATTTTTAATTTCCTTGGGCCCTCCTATCCATTAATGCTCAAAGCCTTGGATCCTTGCTAAAATTTTCGCCATTTTTTTTTTCACTGCTTTTTCTTGCTTCAAGAATCAATTTCATGATGTTTTTCAGATCATCAATAACATTTCTCTTTGTTCATCATTCTTTCAAGAACCAACAATTTTAACACTCATAAACAACAAGATCAAAGACATATGCACTGTTCATTCATTCATTCAGAAAACAAAAATTATTGCCACCACATCAATATAATTAAATTAAATTCACTAATAATTTCGAAAATTATGTACTTCTTGTTCTTTTGAATTAAAACATTTTTCTTTTAAGAGAGGTGAAAGACTAATGGATTTTATTCATAGCTTTAAGGCATGGTTACACACTAATGATCATGAAGTAGAAACACAAAACATAGATAAACATAATACTTAAAAACCGAAAACAGAAAGAAAATAAAGAACAAGGAATGAATCCACCTCTAGTGGCGTCTTCTTCTTGAAGGACCAATGATGTTCTTCAATTCTTCTATGTCCCTTCCTTGCCTTTGTTGCTCCTCCCTCATTGCTCTTTGATCTTCTCTTATTTCTTGGAGAGTGAGGGCGTGTTCATGATGTTCCACCCTTAGTTGTTCAACATTATGGCTCAAGTCTTCCAAAGAGGTACTAAGTTGCTCCCAATAGTTGTTGGGAGGAAAGTGCATTCCTTGAGGCATTTGTTGATGATGAACTTCCTCATGTTCTTCTTGAGGGCCGTGAGGAACTTCCCTTGTTTGCTCCATCCTTTTCTTGGTGATGGGCTTGTCTTCTTCAATGGAGACATCTCCATCTATGATAACTCCGGCTGAATAACATAGATGGCATATGAGGTGGGGGAAGGCTAGCCGTGCCATGTATGAAGGCTTGTCAGCTATTTTGTAGAGTTCATTAGAGATGACTTCATGAACCTCTACTTCCTCTCCAATCATGATGCTATGAATCATGATGGCCCGATCCACAGTAACTTCAGATCGGTTGCTTGTAGGGATGATGGATCTTGGATGAACTCCAACCATCCTCTAGCTACAGGCTTGAGGTCCAGTCTTCTTAGTTGGACTGGTTTGCCTTTGGAGTCTACTCTCCATTGGGCGCCTTCCACACAAATGTCCATTAGGACTTGGTCCAACCTTTGATTGAAGTTGACCCTTCTTGTGTAGGGGCGTTCATCACCTTGCATCATGGGTAGATGAAACGCCAACCTCACATTTTCCGGACTGAAATCTAAGTATTTCCCCCGAACCATTGTGATATAGTTCTTTGGATTCGGGTTCATACTTTGATCATGGTTCCTAGTGATCCATGCATTAGCATAGAACTCTTGAACCATCAATAATCCGACTTGTTGCATGGGGTTGGTTATGACTTCCCACCCTCTTCTTTGAATTTCATGTCGGATTTCCGGATACTCATTCTTTTTGAGCTTGAAAGGGACCTCGGGGATCACCTTTTTCTTTGCCACAACATCATAGAAGTGGTCTTGGTGGCTTTTGGAGATGAATCTCTCTTTCTCCCATGACTCGGAAGTGGAAGCTCTTGCCTTCCCTTTTCCTTTTCTTGAGGAAACTCCGGTCTTGGGTGCCATTGATGGTGAATGAAAAATAAAAAGCTTAGGCTTTTTACCACACCAAACTTAAGATTTGCTCGTCCTCGAGCAAAAAGAGAAGAAGAGTAGAAGAAGAAGAAGAGAATGTGGAAGAGGGGGAGAGAAGTGGGTTCGGCTATATGAGAGAAGAATGGGTAGTGTTGTGTGAAAATGAAGAAGAAAGGAGAGGTATTTATAGGGAGAGGGAGGGTTGGTTTCGGCCATTTTGGGTGGGAATGGGTGGGAAATTGAATTTGAATGTAATGGAGGTAGGTGGGATTTATGGGGAAGAGGAGGTTGATGTGAATGGTGCATGGGGAAATTGGGAAGAGGAATTGAGGTGATTGGTGAAGGTTTTTGGGAAGGTGACATTGAAAATGAGATTTGGATTAGGAGAGTGTGATTAGGATTAAAAGAAAAGGTAGGTGGGGATCCTGTGGGGTCCACAGATCCTGAGGTGAAAAGAAATACCATTCCTTCACCCTATAGGCGTGTAAATTGCCTTCATGCATCATTCTGGCGTTCAAACGCCCATTGGTGCATGTTCTGGGCGTTAAACGCCCATGTGATGCTTGTTTCTGGCGTTGAACGCCAGTTTCAAGCTTGTTTCTGGCGTTCAGCGCCAGATTGTCCTCTGTGTGCACATCCTGGCGTTAAACGCCAGGTTGTTGCTTGTTTTGGGCGTTCAACGCCAGAAAGATGCTCTGTTCTGGCGTTGAACGCCAGCCAGATGCATCTTCTGGGCGTTGAACGCCAGCCCGTGCGTCCTCCAGGGTGAAAAATTTTTTTCTTCTGTTTTTGACTCTGTTTTTAAGTTTTTTTTATTTTTTCGTGACTCCTCATGATCATGTACCTAATTAAACACAAAAATAACAAAGAAACAAAATAAAATAAAATTAGATAAATAAAATTGGGTTGCCTCCCAACAAGCGCTTCTTTAATGTCAATAGCTTGACAGTGGCTCTCATGGAGCCACAAGATGATCAGGTCAATTTGTGTGTAGTCCCAACACCAAACTTAGAGTTTGGATATGGGGTTTGAACACCAAACTTAGAGTTTGGTTGTGGCCTCACAACACCAAACTTAGAGTTTGACTGTGTGGGCTCTTCTTGACCTTGAACTGAGAGAAGCTCTTCATGCTTACTCTCTTTTGTCACAGAGGGATGACCATGTGCTTGAAACACAAGGTATTCCCCATTCAATTGAAGGACTAACTCTCCTCTGTGAACATCTATCACAGCTTCTGCTGTGGCTAGGAAAGGTCTTCCTAGGATGATGCATTCATCATCTTCCTTCCTAGTATCTAGGATTATGAAATCAGCAGGGATGTAAAAGCCTTCAACTTTACTAGAACGTCCTCTACTATTCCATAAGCTTGTCTATTGACTTGTCTGCCAATTGTAATGAGAACAAGGCAGGTTGTACCTCAATGATCCTAGCTTCTCCATTACAGAGAGTGGCATCAGATTTATCCCTGACCCAAGATCACATAGAGCTTTTTCAAAGCTCATGGTGCCAATGGTGCAAGGTATTAAGAACTTGCCAGGATCTTGTTTCTTTTGAGGTAGAGTTTTCTGAATCCAAGTATCTAGTTCACTAATGAGCAAGGGAGGTTCACTTTCCCAAGTCTCATTACCAAACAGCTTGGCATTCAGCTTCATGATAGCTCCTAAGTATTGAGCAACTTGCTCTCCAGTGACATCTTCATCCTCTTCAGAGGATGAATAGTCTTCAGAGCTCATGAATGGCAGAAGGAGGTTTAGTGGAATCTCTATGGTCTCTGTATGAGCCTCAGATTCCTCAGGATCCTTAATAGGAAACTCCTTCTTGCTTGAAGGACATCCCAGGAGGTCTTCCTCACTAGGATTTTCGTCCTCCTCCTCCCTATGCATTCGGCCACTTTGATTAAATCAATGGCCTTGCACTCTCCTTTTGGATTTTCTTCTGTATTGCTTGGGAGAGTACTGGGAGGAGTTTCAATAACTTTCTTACTCAGCTGGCCTACTTGTGCCTCCAAATTTCTAATGGAAGATCTTGTTTCATTCATGAAACTGAAAGTGGCCTTTGACAGATCAGAGACTATATTGGCTAAATTAGAATATTTTGTTCAGAGTTCTCTGTCTGTTGCTGAGAAGATGATGGATATGGCTTGCTATTGCCAGCCTATTGCGTCCACCATTGTTAAAGCCTTGTTGAGGCTTTTGTTGATCCTTCCAGGAGAAATTTGGATGATTTCTCCATGATGGGTTATAGGTGTTTCCATAAGGTTCACCCATGTAATTAACCTCTGCCATGGCAGGGTTCTCAGGATCATAAGCTTCTTCAGAAGCTGCCTCTCTAGTACTGTTGGATGCATGTTGCAATCCATTCAGATTTTGAGAGATCATGTTGACCTGTTGAGTCAACACTTTGTTCTGAGCCAATATGGCATTCAGAGCATCAATTTCAAGAACTCCTTTCTTCTGAGGTATCCCATTATTCACGGAATTCCTCTCAGAGGTATACATGAACTGGTTGTTTGCAACCATGTCAATGAGTTCTTGAGCCTCTTCAGGCGTTTTCTTCAGGTGAATAGATCCACCTGCAGAATGGTCCAATGACATTTTCGAAAATTCAGATAGACCATAATAGAATATATCTAATAGGGTCCATTCTGAAAACATGTCAGATGGACATCTCTTGGTCAGCTGCTTGTATCTTTCCCAAGCTTCATAGAGGGATTCACCATCTTTTTGCTTGAAGGTTTGAACATCCACTCTCAGCTTGCTCAGCTTTTGAGGAGGAAAGAATTTATCCAAGAAGGCAGTGACCAGCTTATCCCAGGAGTCCAGGCTATCCTTAGGTTGTGAATCCAACCATATTCTAGCTCTGTCTCTTACAGCAAAAGGGAAAAGCATGAGTCTGTAGACTTCAGGATTAACTCCATTCGTCTTTACAGTATCACAGACTTGCAAGAATTCAGTTAAAAACTGATAAGGATCTTCAGATGGAAGTCCATAAAACTTGCAGTTTTGTTGCATTAAAGCAACTAGTTGAGGCTTAAGCTCAAAGTTATTGGCTCCAATGGCAGGAATGGAGATGCTTCTTCCATCAAACTTGGACGTTGGCTTTGTGAAGTCACCAAGCATTCTCCTTGCATTATTATTATTATTATTTTCGGCTGCCATGTCCTTCTCTTGTTCGAAAATTTCTGAAAGGTTATTTCTGGATTGTTGTAATTTAGCTTCTCTTAATTTTCTCTTTAGAGTCCTTTCAGGTTCTGGATCAGCTTCAACAAGAGTGCCTTTATCCTTGTTCCTGCTCATAAGAAAGAGAAGAAAACAAGAAAAGAAAAAGAAATCCTCTATGTCACAGTATAGAGATTCCTTATGTTAGTAGAAGAAGAAAGGGGTGAAGAATCCAAATACAAGGGATATAAGAGGTTTGGATTCTTAGATGAAGAGAGGTGAGAAGAAGTGTTAGTAATTAATAATTAAAATAGAAGAAGAGAAGAGAATAGAATTTTCGAAAATAATTTTTGAAAAAGAGGTTAGTAATTTTCGAAAATCAAAGACAAAATATAATTAAAATTAAAATTTAAAACAAAAAGAATTTTTGAAAAAGGAGGGAGAATTTTCGAAAATTAGAGAGGGAAAAGTAGTTAGGTGGTTTTGAAAAAGATAAGAAACAAACAAAAAGTTAGTTAGTTGATTGAAAAAGATTTGAAATCAAAATTTGAAAAAGATAAGAAGATAAGAAGTTAGATAAGATATTTTGAAATCAAATTTTGAAAAAGATAAAATTTTTGAAAAAGATAAGATAAAAGATAAAAGATATATTTGAAAAAGATATTTTGAAAAAGATTTAATTTTAAAATTGACTTAACTAACAAGAAACTACAAGATAAGATTCTAGAACTTAAAGATTGAACCTTTCTTAACAAGAAAGTAACAAACTTCAAATTTTTGAACCAATCACATTAATTGTTAGCTAATTTTCGAAAATTTGATAAAAAGATAAGAAAAAGATTTTTGAAAATATTTTGAAAATTAATTTTGAAATTTTCGAAAATTATATAAAAAAATGAAAAAGATATGATTTTTGAAAAAGATTTTGAAAAGATAAGATTTTTAAAATTGAAATTTTGACTTGACTTGTAAGAAACAACTAATTTTAAAAATTTTTGACCAAGTCAACCCAAAATTTCGAAAATTTGGAGGAAAATAAGGAAAAGATATTTTTTTTTGATTTTTGAATTTTTAATGAAAAACACAAAAATGACCCCAAACATGAAAATTTTGGATCAAGACACAAGATGCATGCAAGAATGCTATGAATGTCAAGATGAACACCAAGAACACTTTGAAGATCATGATGAACATCAAGAACATATTTTTGAAAAATTTTTGATGCAAAGAAAACATGCAAGACACCAAACTTAGAAATCTTTAATGCATGGAAAATATGAATGCAAAAGTGCACATGAAAAACAACAAAAGACACAAAACAAGAAATCATCAAGATCAAACAAGAAGACTTGTCAAGAACAACTTGAAGATCATGAAGAACACTATGAATGCATGGATTTTCGAAAAAAATGCAAGAAAAATTTTTAAAGCATGCAATTGACACCAAACTTAAAAATTAACACAATACTCAAACAAGAAACACAAAATATTTTTGATTTTTATGATTTTCTAATTTTTTTGTATTTTTATTGATTTTTTTTTCGAAAAACATTTTGGAAAAACGAAAAATAAAAGAAAAATTTTTGAAAAAGTTTTGAAAAGAAAGTTACCTAATCTGAGCAACAAGATGAACCGTCAGTTGTCCATACTCGAACAATCCCCGGCAACGGCGCCAAAAACTTGGTGGACGAAATTGTGATCACTTTCTTTTTTTGTATACTCTGATGGCATTGTTTATTTTCACAACTCCGTTCAACTAACCAGCAAGTGTACTGGGTCGTCCAAGTAATAAACCTTACGTGAGTAAGGGTCGAATCCACAGAGATTGTTGGTATGAAGCAAGCTATGGTCACCTTGCAAATCTCAGTCAGGCAGATTAAAATAGTTTATGGGCTTTCGAAAACAGAAATAATGAAAGGGATAAAGATACTTATGCAGGTTCATTGGTAGGAATTTCAGATAAGCATGTGGAGATGCTGTAGAGCCCAAGGACGCCTGCTCTCCTACTGCTTCTACTCAATCCTTCTTACTCCTTTCCATGGCAAGCTTTGTATAGGGGTTCACCATCAACTGTGGCTACTTTCTTCCTCTCGGGGAAATACCCTGTGCGGCTGTCACTCGCACAGCTAACCAGTCTGGAGGCATCACCCATGGCTAATGGCTACATCCCATCCTCGCAGTGAAAACTAATGCACGCACTCTGTCACAGTACGGCTAATCACCGGTTGGTTCCCGCTCCTACTGGAATAGAATCCCTCTTTTGCGTCTGTCACTAACGCCCAGCAGGTTAAAGTTTGAAGCACGTCACAGTCATTCATTACCGGAATCCTACTCGGAATACCACAGACAAGGTTAGACTTTCCGGATTCCCAGGATCCTACTCGGAATACCACAGACAAGGTGAGACTTTCCGGATCCTCATAAATGCCGCCATCTATCTAGCTTATACCACGAAGATTCTGTTGGGGAATCTAAGAGATACGCATTCAAGCTCTGTTGCATGTAGAACAGAAGTGGTTGTCAATCACTCACATTCATAAGTGAGAATAATAATGAGGGTAATCTGACTCATTACATTCATCATGTTCTTGGGTACGAATGAATATCTTGGAATAAGAATAAGAGAGATTTGAATAAAAGATAATAGAACTTCATTAATACTTGAGGTACAGCAGAGCTCCACACCCTTAATCTATGGTGTGCAGAAACTCCACCGTTGAAAATACATAAGCAAAGAGTTCAGGCATGGCCGAATGGCCAGCCCTCTCTAACGTGATCCCAGGATTCAAAATACAATCCAGGATGTCTAATACAATAGATAAATGTCCTATATATACTAGACTAGCTACTAGGGTTTACATGAGTAAGTAATTGATGCATAAATCCACTTCCGGGGCCCACTTGGTGTATGCTTGGGCTGAGCTTGATCATTCCACGAGCTAAGGCATTTCTTGGCGTTAAACTTTGAGTTATGACGTGTTTTGGGCGTTTAACTCCGGATCATGACGTTTTTCTGGCGTTTAACTCCAGACAGCAGCGTGTACTTGGCGTTTAACGCCAAGTTACGTCGTCATTCTTCGAATAAAGTATGGACTATTATATATTGCTGGAAAGCCCTGGATGTCTACTTTCCAACGCCGTTGAGAGCGCGCCAATTGGAGTTCTGTAGCTCCAGAAAATCCATTTCGAGTGCAGGGAGGTCAGATTCCAACAGCATCAGCAGTCCTTTTGTCAGCCTTCTTCAGAGTTTTGCTCAAATCCCTCAATTTCAGTCAGAATTTACCTGAAATCACAGAAAAACACACAAACTCATAGTAAAGTCCAGAAATGTGAATTTAACATAAAAACTAATGAAAACATCCCTAAAAGTAGCTCAAACTTACTAAAAACTATATGAAAACAATGCCAAAAAGCGTATAAATTATCCGCTCATCACAACACCAAACTTAAATTGTTGCTTGTCCCCAAGCAACTAAAATCAAATAGGATAAAAAGAAGAGAATATACTATAAAGTCCAAAATATCAATGAATATTAATTTAATTAGATGAGCGGGACTTGTAGCTTTTTGCTTCTGAACAGTTTTGGCATCTCACTTTTTCCTTTGTAGTTCAGAGTGATTGGCTTCTCTAGGAACTTAGAATTTCAGATAGTGTTATTGACTTTCCTAGTTAGGCATGTTGATTCTTGAACACAGCTACTTATGAGTCTTGGCTGTGGCCCTAAGCACTTTGTCTTCCAGTATTACCACCGGATACACAAATGCCACAGACACATAGCTGGGTGAACCTTTTCAGATTGTGACTCAGCTTTGCTAAAGTCCCCAGTTAGTGGTGTCCAGAGCTCTTAAGCACACTCTTTAGCTTTGGATCACGACTTTAACCATTCAGTCTCAAGCTTTTCACTTGGACCTTCATGACACAAGCACATGGTTAGGGACAGCTTGATTTAGCCGCTTAGGCCTGGATTTTTAATTTCCTTGGGCCCTCCTATCCATTAATGCTCAAAGCCTTGGATCCTTGCTAAAATTTTCGCAATTTTTTTTTTCACTGCTTTTTCTTGCTTCAAGAATCAATTTCATGATGTTTTTCAGATCATCAATAACATTTCTCTTTGTTCATCATTCTTTCAAGAACCAACAATTTTAACACTCATAAACAACAAGATCAAAAGACATATGCACTGTTCATTCATTCATTCAGAAAACAAAAATTATTGCCACCACATCAATATAATTAAATTAAATTCACTAATAATTTCGAAAATTATGTACTTCTTGTTCTTTTGAATTAAAACATTTTTCTTTTAAGAGAGGTGAAAGACTAATGGATTTTATTCATAGCTTTAAGGCATGGTTACACACTAATGATCATGAAGTAGAAACACACAAACATAGATAAACATAATACTTAAAAACCGAAAACAGAAAGAAAATAAAGAACAAGGAATGAATCCACCTCTAGTGGCGTCTTCTTCTTGAAGGACCAATGATGTTCTTCAATTCTTCTATGTCCCTTCCTTGCCTTTGTTGCTCCTCCCTCATTGCTCTTTGATCTTCTCTTATTTCTTGGAGAGTGAGGGCGTGTTCATGATGTTCCACCCTTAGTTGTTCAACATTATGGCTCAAGTCTTCCAAAGAGGTACTAAGTTGCTCCCAATAGTTGTTGGGAGGAAAGTGCATTCCTTGAGGCATTTGTTGATGATGAACTTCCTCATGTTCTTCTTGAGGGCCGTGAGGAACTTCCCTTGTTTGCTCCATCCTTTTCTTGGTGATGGGCTTGTCTTCTTCAATGGAGACATCTCCATCTATGATAACTCCGGCTGAATAACATAGATGGCATATGAGGTGGGGGAAAGCTAGCCGTGCCATGTATGAAGGCTTGTCAGCTATTTTGTAGAGTTCATTAGAGATGACTTCATGAACCTCTACTTCCTCTCCAATCATGATGCTATGAATCATGATGGCCCGATCCACAGTAACTTCAGATCGGTTGCTTGTAGGGATGATGGATCTTGGATGAACTCCAACCATCCTCTAGCTACAGGCTTGAGGTCCAGTCTTCTTAGTTGGACTGGTTTGCCTTTGGAGTCTACTCTCCATTGGGCCCTTCCACACAAATGTCCATTAGGACTTGGTCCAACCTTTGATTGAAGTTGACCCTTCTTGTGTAGGGGCGTTCATCACCTTGCATCATGGGTAGATGAAACGCCAACCTCACATTTTCCGGACTGAAATCTAAGTATTTCCCCCGAACCATTGTGATATAGTTCTTTGGATTCGGGTTCATACTTTGATCATGGTTCCTAGTGATCCATGCATTAGCATAGAACTCTTGAACCATCAATAATCCGACTTGTTGCATGGGTTGGTTATGACTTCCCACCCTCTTCTTTGAATTTCATGTCGGATTTCCGGATACTCATTCTTTTTGAGCTTGAAAGGGACCTCGGGGATCACCTTTTTCTTTGCCACAACATCATAGAAGTGGTCTTGGTGGCTTTTGGAGATGAATCTCTCTTTCTCCCATGACTCGGAAGTGGAAGCTCTTGCCTTCCCTTTTCCTTTTCTTGAGGAAACTCCGGTCTTGGGTGCCATTGATGGTGAATGAAAAATAAAAAGCTTAGGCTTTTTACCACACCAAACTTAAGATTTGCTCGTCCTCGAGCAAAAAGAAAGAAGAGTAGAAGAAGAAGAAGAGAATGTGGAAGAGGGGGAGAGAAGTGGGTTCGGCTATATGAGAGAAGAATGGGTAGTGTTGTGTGAAAATGAAGAAGAAAGGAGAGGTATTTATAGGGAGAGGGAGGGTTGGGTTTCGGCCATTTTGGGTGGGAATGGGTGGGAAATTGAATTTGAATGTAATGGAGGTAGGTGGGATTTATGGGGAAGAGGAGGTTGATGTGAATGGTGCATGGGGAAATTGGGAAGAGGAATTGAGGTGATTGGTGAAGGTTTTTGGGAAGGGTGACATTGAAAATGAGATTTGGAATAGGAGAGTGTGATTAGGATTAAAAGAAAAGGTAGGTGGGGATCCTGTGGGGTCCACAGATCCTGAGGTGAAAAGAAATACCATTCCTTCACCCTATAGGCGTGTAAATTGCCTTCATGCATCATTCTGGCGTTCAAACGCCCATTGGTGCATGTTCTGGGCGTTAAACGCCCATGTGATGCTTGTTTCTGGCGTTGAACGCCAGTTTCAAGCTTGTTTCTGGCGTTCAGCGCCAGATTGTCCTCTGTGTGCACATCCTGGCGTTAAACGCCAGGTTGTTGCTTGTTTTGGGCGTTCAACGCCAGAAAGATGCTCTGTTCTGGCGTTGAACGCCAGCCAGATGCATCTTCTGGGCGTTGAACGCCAGCCCGTGCGTCCTCCAGGGTGAAAAATTTTTTTCTTCTGTTTTTGACTCTGTTTTTAAGTTTTTTTTTATTTTTTCGTGACTCCTCATGATCATGTACCTAATTAAACACAAAAATAACAAAGAAACAAAATAAAATAAAATTAGATAAATAAAATTGGGTTGCCTCCCAACAAGCGCTTCTTTAATGTCAATAGCTTGACAGTGGCTCTCATGGAGCCACAAGATGATCAGGTCAATTTTGTGTGTAGTCCCAACACCAAACTTAGAGTTTGGATATGGGTTTAACACCAAACTTAGAGTTTGGTTGTGGCCTCACAACACCAAACTTAGAGTTTGACTGTGTGGGTTCTTCTTGACCTTGAACTGAGAGAAGCTCTTCATGCTTACTCTCTTTTGTCACAGAGGGATGACCATGTGCTTGAAACACAAGGTATTCCCCATTCAATTGAAGGACTAACTCTCCTCTGTGAACATCTTATCACAGCTTCTGCTGTGGCTAGGAAAGGTCTTCCTAGGATGATGCATTCATCATCTTCCTTCCTAGTATCTAGGATTATGAAATCAGCAGGGATGTAAAAGCCTTCAACTTTACTAGAACGTCCTCTACTATTCCATAAGCTTGTCTTATTGACTTGTCTGCCAATTGTAATGAGAACAAGGCAGGTTGTACCTCAATGATCCCTAGCTTCTCCATTACAGAGAGTGGCATCAGATTTATCCCTGACCCAAGATCACATAGAGCTTTTTCAAAGCTCATGGTGCCAATGGTGCAAGGTATTAAGAACTTGCCAGGATCTTGTTTCTTTTGAGGTAGAGTTTTCTGAATCCAAGTATCTAGTTCACTAATGAGCAAGGGAGGTTCACTTTCCCAAGTCTCATTACCAAACAGCTTGGCATTCAGCTTCATGATAGCTCCTAAGTATTGAGCAACTTGCTCTCCAGTGACATCTTCATCCTCTTCAGAGGATGAATAGTCTTCAGAGCTCATGAATGGCAGAAGGAGGTTTAGTGGAATCTCTATGGTCTCTGTATGAGCCTCAGATTCCTCAGGATCCTTAATAGGAAACTCCTTCTTGCTTGAAGACATCCCAGGAGGTCTTCCTCACTAGGATTTTCGTCCTCCTCCTCCCCTATGCATTCGGCCACTTTGATTAAATCAATGGCCTTGCACTCTCCTTTTGGATTTTCTTCTGTATTGCTTGGGAGAGTACTGGGAGGAGTTTCAATAACTTTCTTACTCAGCTGGCCTACTTGTGCCTCCAAATTTCTAATGGAAGATCTTGTTTCATTCATGAAACTGAAAGTGGCCTTTGACAGATCAGAGACTATATTGGCTAAATTAGAAGTATTTTGTTCAGAGTTCTCTGTCTGTTGCTGAGAAGATGATGGATATGGCTTGCTATTGCCAGCCTATTGCGTCCACCATTGTTAAAGCCTTGTTGAGGCTTTTGTTGATCCTTCCAGGAGAAATTTGGATGATTTCTCCATGATGGGTTATAGGTGTTTCCATAAGGTTCACCCATGTAATTAACCTCTGCCATGGCAGGGTTCTCAGGATCATAAGCTTCTTCAGAAGCTGCCTCTCTAGTACTGTTGGATGCATGTTGCATCCATTCAGATTTTGAGAGATCATGTTGACCTGTTGAGTCAACACTTTGTTCTGAGCCAATATGGCATTCAGAGCATCAATTTCAAGAATTCCTTTCTTCTGAGGTATCCCATTATTCACGGAATTCCTCTCAGAGGTATACATGAACTGGTTGTTTGCAACCATGTCAATGAGTTCTTGAGCCTCTTCAGGCGTTTTCTTCAGGTGAATAGATCCACCTGCAGAATGGTCCAATGACATTTTCGAAAATTCAGATAGACCATAATAGAATATATCTAATAGGGTCCATTCTGAAAACATGTCAGATGACATCTCTTGGTCAGCTGCTTGTATCTTTCCCAAGCTTCATAGAGGGATTCACCATCTTTTTGCTTGAAGGTTTGAACATCCACTCTCAGCTTGCTCAGCTTTTGAGGAGGAAAGAATTTATCCAAGAAGGCAGTGACCAGCTTATCCCAGGAGTCCAGGCTATCCTTAGGTTGTGAATCCAACCATATTCTAGCTCTGTCTCTTACAGCAAAAGGGAAAAGCATGAGTCTGTAGACTTCAGGATTAACTCCATTCGTCTTTACAGTATCACAGACTTGCAAGAATTCATTAAAAACTGATAAGGATCTTCAGATGGAAGTCCATAAAACTTGCAGTTTTGTTGCATTAAAGCAACTAGTTGAGGCTTAAGCTCAAAGTTATTGGCTCCAATGGCAGGAATGGAGATGCTTCTTCCATCAAACTTGGACGTTGGCTTTGTGAAGTCACCAAGCATTCTCCTTGCATTATTATTATTATTATTTTCGGCTGCCATGTCCTTCTCTTGTTCGAAAATTTCTGAAAGGTTATTTCTGGATTGTTGTAATTTAGCTTCTCTTAATTTTCTCTTTAGAGTCCTTTCAGGTTCTGGATCAGCTTCAACAAGAGTGCCTTTATCCTTGTTCCTGCTCATAAGAAAGAGAAGAAAACAAGAAAAGAAAAAGAAATCCTCTATGTCACAGTATAGAGATTCCTTATGTTAGTAGAAGAAGAAAGGGGTGAAGAATCCAAATACAAGGATATAAGAGGTTTGGATTCTTAGATGAAGAGAGGTGAGAAGAAGTGTTAGTAATTAATAATTAAAATAGAAGAAGAGAAGAGAATAGAATTTTCGAAAATAATTTTTGAAAAAGAGGTTAGTAATTTTCGAAAATCAAAGACAAAATATAATTAAAATTAAAATTTAAAACAAAAAGAATTTTTGAAAAAGGAGGGAGAATTTTCGAAAATTAGAGAGGGAAAAGTAGTTAGGTGGTTTTGAAAAAGATAAGAAACAAACAAAAAGTTAGTTAGTTGATTGAAAAAGATTTGAAATCAAAATTTGAAAAAGATAAGAAGATAAGAAGTTAGATAAGATATTTTGAAATCAAATTTTGAAAAAGATAAAATTTTTGAAAAAGATAAGATAAAAGATAAAAGATATATTTGAAAAAGATATTTTGAAAAAGATTTAATTTTAAAATTGACTTAACTAACAAGAAACTACAAGATAAGATTCTAGAACTTAAAGATTGAACCTTTCTTAACAAGAAAGTAACAAACTTCAAATTTTTGAACCAATCACATTAATTGTTAGCTAATTTTCGAAAATTTGATAAAAAGATAAGAAAAAGATTTTGAAAATATTTTGAAAATTAATTTTGAAATTTTCGAAAATTATATAAAAAAATGAAAAAGATATGATTTTGAAAAAGATTTTGAAAAGATAAGATTTTTAAAATTGAAATTTTGACTTGACTTGTAAGAAACAACTAATTTTAAAAATTTTTGACCAAGTCAACCCAAAATTTCGAAAATTTGGAGGAAAATAAGGAAAAGATATTTTTTTTGATTTTTGAATTTTTAATGAAAAACACAAAAATGACCCCAAACATGAAAATTTTGGATCAAGACACAAGATGCATGCAAGAATGCTATGAATGTCAAGATGAACACCAAGAACACTTTGAAGATCATGATGAACATCAAGAACATATTTTTGAAAAATTTTTGATGCAAAGAAAACATGCAAGACACCAAACTTAGAAATCTTTAATGCATGGAAAATATGAATGCAAAAGTGCACATGAAAAACAACAAAAGACACAAAACAAGAAATCATCAAGATCAAACAAGAAGACTTGTCAAGAACAACTTGAAGATCATGAAGAACACTATGAATGCATGGGATTTTCGAAAAAAATGCAAGAAAAATTTTTAAAGCATGCAATTGACACCAAACTTAAAAATTAACACAATACTCAAACAAGAAACACAAAATATTTTTGATTTTTATGATTTTCTAATTTTTTTGTATTTTTATTGATTTTTTTTTTCGAAAAACATTTTGGAAAAACGAAAAATAAAAGAAAAATTTTTGAAAAAGTTTTTGAAAAGAAAGTTACCTAATCTGAGCAACAAGATGAACCGTCAGTTGTCCATACTCGAACAATCCCCGGCAACGGCGCCAAAAACTTGGTGGACGAAATTGTGATCACTATTCTTTTTTGTATACCCTGATGACATTGTTTATTTTCACAACTCCGTTCAACTAACCAGCAAGTGTACTGGGTCGTCCAAGTAATAAACCTTACGTGAGTAAGGGTCGAATCCACAGAGATTGTTGGTATGAAGCAAGCTATGGTCACCTTGCAAATCTCAGTCAGGCAGATTAAAATAGTTTATGGGCTTTCGAAAACAGAAATAATGAAAGGGATAAAGATACTTATGCAGGTTCATTGGTAGGAATTTCAGATAAGCATGTGGAGATGCTGTAGAGCCCAAGGACGCCTGCTCTCCTACTGCTTCTACTCAATCCTTCTTACTCCTTTCCATGGCAAGCTTTGTATAGGGGTTCACCATCAACTGTGGCTACTTTCTTCCTCTCGGGGAAATACCCTGTGCGGCTGTCACTCGCACAGCTAACCAGTCTGGAGGCATCACCCATGGCTAATGGCTACATCCCATCCTCGCAGTGAAAACTAATGCACGCACTCTGTCACAGTACGGCTAATCACCGGTTGGTTCCCGCTCCTACTAGAATAGAATCCCTCTTTTGCGTCTGTCACTAACGCCCAGCAGGTTAAAGTTTGAAGCACGTCACAGTCATTCATTACCGGAATCCTACTCGGAATACCACAGACAAGGTTAGACTTTCCGGATTCCCAGGATCCTACTCGGAATACCACAGACAAGGTGAGACTTTCCGGATCCTCATAAATGCCGCCATCTATCTAGCTTATACCACGAAGATTCTGTTGGGGAATCTAAGAGATACGCATTCAAGCTCTGTTGCATGTAGAACAGAAGTGGTTGTCAATCACTCACATTCATAAGTGAGAATAATAATGAGGGTAATCTGACTCATTACATTCATCATGTTCTTGGGTACGAATGAATATCTTGGAATAAGAATAAGAGAGATTTGAATAAAAGATAATAGAACTTCATTAATACTTGAGGTACAGCAGAGCTCCACACCCTTAATCTATGGTGTGCAGAAACTCCACCGTTGAAAATACATAAGCAAAGAGTTCAGGCATGGCCGAATGGCCAGCCCTCTCTAACGTGATCCCAGGATTCAAAATACAATCCAGGATGTCTAATACAATAGATAAATGTCCTATATATACTAGACTAGCTACTAGGGTTTACATGAGTAAGTAATTGATGTATAAATCCACTTCCGGGGCCCACTTGGTGTATGCTTGGGCTGAGCTTGATCATTCCACGAGCTAAGGCATTTCTTGGCGTTAAACTTTGAGTTATGACGTGTTTTGGGCGTTTAACTCCGGATCATGACGTTTTTCTGGCGTTTAACTCCAGACAGCAGCGTGTACTTGGCGTTTAACGCCAAGTTATGTCGTCATTCTTCGAATAAAGTATGGACTATTATATATTGCTGGAAAGCCCTGGATGTCTACTTTCCAACGCCGTTGAGAGCGCGCCAATTGGAGTTCTGTAGCTCCAGAGAATCCATTTCGAGTGCAGGGAGGTCAGATTCCAACAGCATCAGCAGTCCTTTTGTCAGCCTTCTTCAGAGTTTTGCTCAAATCCCTCAATTTCAGTCAGAATTTACCTGAAATCATAGAAAAACACACAAACTCATAGTAAAGTCCAGAAATGTGAATTTAACATAAAAACTAATGAAAACATCCCTAAAAGTAGCTCAAACTTACTAACTCTATAATGTGAGTCAGATTACCCTCATTATTATTCTCACTTATGAATGTGAGTGATTGACAACCACTTCCGTTCTACATGCAACAGAGCTTGAATGCGTATCTCTTAGATTCCCCAACAGAATCTTCGTGGTATAAGCTAGATAGATGGCGGCATTTATGAGGATCCGGAAAGTCTCACCTTGTCTGTGGTATTCCGAGTAGGATCCTGGGAATCCGGAAAGTCTAACATTGTCTGTGGTATTCCGAGTAGGATTCCGGAAATGAATGACTGTGACGTGCTTCAAACTTTAACCTGCTGGGCGTTAGTGACAGACGCAAAAGAGGGATTCTATTCCAGTAGGAGCGGGAACCAACCGGTGATTAGCCGTACTGTGACAGAGTGCGTGCATTAGTTTTCACTGCGAGGATGGGATGTAGCCATTAGCCATGGGTGATGCCTCCAGACTGGTTAGCTGTGCGAGTGACAGCCGCACAGGGTATTTCCCCGAGAGGAAGAAAGTAGCCACAGTTGATGGTGAACCCCTATACAAAGCTTGCCATGGAAAGGAGTAAGAAGGATTGAGTAGAAGCAGTAGGAGAGCAGGCGTCCTTGGGCTCTACAGCATCTCCACATGCTTACCTGAAATTCCTACCAATGAACCTGCATAAGTATCTTTATCCCTTTCATTATTTCTGTTTTCGAAAGCCCATAAACTATTTTAATCTGCCTGACTGAGATTTGCAAGGTGACCATAGCTTGCTTCATACCAACAATCTCTGTGGATTCGACCCTTACTCACGTAAGGTTTATTACTTGGACGACCCAGTACACTTGCTGGTTAGTTGAACGGAGTTGTGAAATAAACAATGCCTCAGAGTATACATCCTACTAGTAAAAAGAACAAGTGATCACAATTTCGTCCACCAAGTTTTTGGCGCCGTTGCCGGGGATTGTTCGAGTATGGACAACTGACGGTTCATCTTGTTGCTCAGATTAGGTAACTTTCTTTTCAAAAACTTTTTCAAAAATTTTTCTTTTATTTTTCGTTTTTCCGAAAATGTTTTTCGAAAAAAAAATCAATAAAAATACAAAAAAATTAGAAAATCATAAAAATCAAAAATATTTTGTGTTTCTTGTTTGAGTATTGTGTTAATTTTTAAGTTTGGTGTCAATTGCATGCTTTAAAAATTTTTCTTGCATTTTTTCGAAAATCCATGCATTCATAGTGTTCTTCATGATCTTCAAGTTGTTCTTGACAAGTCTTCTTGTTTGATCTTGATGATTTCTTGTTTTGTGTCTTTTGTTGTTTTTCATGTGCACTTTTGCATTCATATTTTCCATGCATTAAAGATTTCTAAGTTTGGTGTCTTGCATGTTTTCTTTGCATCAAAAATTTTTCAAAATATGTTCTTGATGTTCATCATGATCTTCAAAGTGTTCTTGGTGTTCATCTTGACATTCATAGCATTCTTGCATGCATCTTGTGTCTTGATCCAAAATTTTCATGTTTGGGGTCATTTTTGTGTTTTTCATTAAAAATTCAAAAATAAAAAAAAATATCTTTTCCTTATTTTCCTCCAAATTTTCGAAATTTTGGGTTGACTTGGTCAAAAATTTTAAAATTAGTTGTTTCTTACAAGTCAAGTCAAAATTTCAATTTTAAAAAATCTTATCTTTTCAAAATCTTTTTCAAAAATCATATCTTTTTCATTTTTTATATAATTTTCGAAAATTTCAAAATTATTTTCAAAATATTTTCAAAAATCTTTTTCTTATCTTTTTATCAAATTTTCGAAAATTAGCTAACAATTAATGTGATTGGTTCAAAAATTTGAAGTTTGTTACTTTCTTGTTAAGAAAGGTTCAATCTTTAAGTTCTAGAATCTTATCTTGTAGTTTTTGTTAGTTAAGTCAATTTTAAAATTAAATCTTTTTCAAAATATCTTTTTCAAATATATCTTTTATCTTTTATCTTATCTTTTTCAAAAATTTTATCTTTTTCAAAATTTGATTTCAAAATATCTTATCTAACTTCTTATCTTCTTATCTTTTTCAAATTTTGATTTCAAATCTTTTTCAATCAACTAACTAACTTTTTGTTTGTTTCTTATCTTTTTCAAAACCACCTAACTACTTTTCCCTCTCTAATTTTGAAAATTCTCCCTCCTTTTTCAAAAATTCTTTTTGTTTTAAATTTTAATTTTAATTATATTTTGTCTTTGATTTTCGAAAATTACTAACCTCTTTTTCAAAAATTATTTTCGAAAATTCTATTCTCTTCTCTTCTTCTATTTTAATTATTAATTACTAACACTTCTTCTCACCTCTCTTCATCTAAGAATCCAACCTCTTATATCCCTTGTATTTGATTCTTCACCCCTTTCTTCTTCTACTAACATAAGGGAATCTCTATACTGTGACATAGAGGATTTTTTTTCTTTTCTTGTTTTCTTCTCTTTCTTATGAGCAGGAACAAGGATAAAGGCACTCTTGTTGAAGCTGATCCAGAACCTGAAAGGACTCTAAAGAGAAAATTAAGAGAAGCTAAATTACAACAATCCAGAAATAACCTTTCAGAAATTTTCGAACAAGAGAAGGACATGGCAGCCGAAAATAATAATAATAATAATGCAAGGAGAATGCTTGGTGACTTCACAAAGCCAACGTCCAAGTTTGATGGAAGAAGCATCTCCATTCCTGCCATTGGAGCCAATAACTTTGAGCTTAAGCCTCAACTAGTTGCTTTAATGCAACAAAACTGCAAGTTTTATGGACTTCCATCTGAAGATCCTTATCAGTTTTTAACTGAATTCTTGCAAGTCGTGATACTGTAAAGACGAATGGAGTTAATCCTGAAGTCTACAGACTCATGCTTTTCCCTTTTGCTGTAAGAGACAGAGCTAGAATATGGTTGGATTCACAACCTAAGGATAGCCTGGACTCCTGGGATAAGCTGGTCACTGCCTTCTTGGATAAATTCTTTCCTCCTCAAAAGCTGAGCAAGCTGAGAGTGGATGTTCAAACCTTCAAGCAAAAAGATGGTGAATCCCTCTATGAAGCTTGGGAAAGATACAAGCAGCTGACCAAGAGATGTCCATCTGACATGTTTTCAGAATGGACCCTATTAGATATATTCTATTATGGTCTTCTGAATTTTCGAAAATGTCATTGGACCATTCTGCAGGTGGATCTATTCACCTGAAGAAAACGCCTGAAGAGGCTCAAGAACTCATTGACATGGTTGCAAACAACCAGTTCATGTATACCTCTGAGAGGAATTCCGTGAATAATGGGGTCCCTCAGAAGAAAGGAGTTCTTGAAATTGATGCTCTGAATGCCATATTGGCTCAGAACAAAATGTTGACTCAACAGGTCAACATAATCTCTCAAAATCTGAATGGATTACAAAATGCATCCAACAGTACTAGAGAGGCAGCTTCTGAAGAAGCTTATGATCCTGAGAACCCTGCCATGGCAGAGGTTAATTATCTAGGTGAACCCTATGGAAACACCTATAACCCATCATGGAGAAATCATCCAAATTTCTCCTGGAAGGATCAACAAAAGCCTCAACAAGGCTTTAACAATGGTGGACGCAATAGGCTAGGCAATAGCAAGCCATATCCATCATCTTCTCAGCAACAGACAGAGAACTCTGAACAAAATAATTCTAATTTAGCTAATATAGTCTCTGATCTGTCAAAAGCCACTTTCAGTTTCATGAATGAAACAAGATCCTCCATTAGAAATTTGGAGGCACAAGTAGGCCAGCTGAGTAAGAAAGTTATTGAAACTCCTCCCAGTATTCTCCCAAGTAATACAGAAGAGAATCCAAAAGGAGAGTGCAAGGCCATTGATTTATCAAAGTGGCCGAATGCACTAAGGAGAGGAGGACGAAAATCCTAGTGAGGAAGACCTCCTGGGACGTTCCTCAAGCAAGAAGGAGTTTCCTATTAAGGATCCTGAGGAATCTGAGGCTCACTAGAGACCATAGAGATTCCATTAAATCTCCTTCTGCCATTCATGAGCTCTGAAGAATATTCATCCTCTGAAGAGGATGAAGATGTGACTGAGAGCAAGTTGCTCAATACTTAGGAGCTATCATGAAGCTGAATGCCAAGCTATTTGGTAATGAGACTTGGGAAAGTGAACCTCCCTTGCTCATTAGTGATTAGATACTTGGATTCAGGAAACTCTACCTCAAAAGAAACAAGATCCTGGCAAGTTCTTAATACCTTGCACCATTGGCACCATGAGCTTTGAAAAAGCTCTATGTGATCTTGGGTCAGGGATAAATCTGATGCCACTCTCTGTAATGGAGAAGCTGGGATCATTGAGGTACAACCTGCCTTGTTCTCATTACATTGGCAGACAAGTCAGTAAGACAAGCTTATGGAATAGTGGAGGACGTTCTAGTAAAGGTTGAAGGCTTTTACATCCCTGCTGATTTCATAATCCTAGATACTAGGAAGGAAGATGATGAATGCATCATCCTAGGAAGACCTTTCCTAGCCACAGCAGAAGCTGTGATAGATGTCAACAGAGGAAGTTAGTCCTTCAATTGAATGGAGAATACCTTGTGTTTCAAGCACATGGTCATCCCTCTGTGACAAAAGAGAGTAAGCATGAAGAGCTTCTCTCAGTTCAGAGTCAAGAAGACCCACACAGTCAAACTCTAAGTTTGGTTTGTGAGGCCACAACCAAACTCTAAGTTTGGTGTTCAAATTCCATATCCAAACTCTAAGTTTGGTGTGGAGACAACACACTAAATTGACCTGATCATCTTGTGGCTCCATGAGAGCCACTGTCAAGCTATTGACATTAAAGAAGC